>NW_011338841.1:159179-181807 GCF_000735185.1 Notothenia coriiceps | reverse complement strand
GGGACTTTACTGACATTGATCCGGACCATTGACCTTGTATAAAATTCACAAGTGGACCTTTAACAAAAAAGTTTGAGTAGCCCTGCTTTAAACTCTGCATACTGAGCTCTGATTGGTCAGCAGGCAGTGGTTAGCCGCACAGCATAAGTTACCATGGAGATACCATTAGCCTGCTAAAAAGTGAGCCAGCTTCGTAGGACCGGAAACCCCGAGTTTTCCCAAAAGTTAGCCGGCTAAGCGAAAATCCTGCTTCGTAGTACAGGCCTCTAATGTGGGTCAAAGCAAACGGACAAATGCTGTTTACATTACAGTTTTTTTTATCAATACAGTTCTGTGATGAGTGTTATGAGTGTTGCCTAGCAACAGCACAGTTTACCTGTGGTTGGCAGCTTCCCTCTTCACTGACTGACTGACACGCTGGTGTTTTATTGACACTGTGCTCTGAGACGATGAAGATAGTTTTTCTTGTCTAGTATAACAGATTGGTGATCTCGGTGAGTGTTATCGTTTATGTGAGGTCGCTCTAGGCAACGACAGAATTATAATTGTTTTCTTCCATTTGCGTCAAAGTAACTGACGCTTAGGAATGATCAGCATTCACCCGAGACCAGACTGTTGGGACAAATAGCACAAATACCACAGTGGCATTTTTCATTGAGTTACATCAGTGACAGTTGAAAGTTAGGTCACAAATTGCTGTTGTTTTTTAATACATTTTTACCTCGGGTGGCAATCTTTTGGAGGTTTTGATGTCTTGGTAACATTTTAGTTTTTATCCCGAATGTACTGTGGCCGACAGGGGCAAACACGTTACAACGGCCCAACACCATTTCCATTAGGAGAAGCTAATAAATGTGCCAACTTTATAACCCCCAAACATCAACAACCGCTTCGGTCCCAGTGTCCCCATTTCCATTGTGTTTTGAGCTTCTTGTAGCATTTTTTATTTGCAGCGTTTTTTATTTTGCACTTGCAGCGTTCGGTATTTACAGCGTTTTTTTATGCAGCGCTTTAGTAATCGCTGCGCATGTGTTGTCAAGTTGTTGAAGCTGTTTTTTCATTTGCATGCGTTTTGGAAAATGTGTGTTTTTATATTTATATCGTTTTTGAATGTGCAGCGCGTTTCTCCTAATGTAAGTGTTTTGGGCTGTTGTAACGTGTTTGCCATCATACAATGTATTAAAAATCACATACACATTGTCAGGATAAATTGAATTTTCCCATGTTACAACATATAAAAAGGGATAATTAGGGTTAAATACTGGGACATTAATACTAGTATTTATCAATAATTTTCTCCTAACTCCCTTTTTCCCGGGGGAAAAACCACAGGAACCCTGGTTTATACATCCTTGTGGGTTTGCTTGTTTCAGACTGCTGTTCTTCCTATGTTTCTCCATCTCTCTCTCAAACCTCATCAACTTATTCTGTCACAGTTAAAAACTATAGTGTGACCATGACATGCTTTAATAACTGTAATAGAACTGGCCCATCTTCTCAGCCGCAGCAGTTTCTGCCAGTTATGACATGAAAACCAAAGTTTCCAAACACCATTTCACTACTTGCGTCATAACTTTACTCAAGTATGGGAGTGTGCTGGTTTCTGCTACATCTCCATATTTTAATCTTCCCTCAAGAGAAGGCGTTTGTGTAAAAAGACGACTTTGAGAGAGTGAGATAATCCATCAGTGGTTACACTCTGTAATCCTTCCTCTCTGTTATCTGACACCCACTAAAATAAAACAATTCATTTCAAGACATAATCCCTGATACTTTACAAACTTTACCTTCAAAACCATGTCGGTTTTTTGTGCCACGTTGATGTTGGAAGAAGAAGTTTGGACCTAAAATATTTTTGAAATGTATACATTTAAAAAAAGGATTACTCACTTTATGCATTGCGCAATGATGGGGAAACTAGACACAGATGGAAGTAAAAGGTTTATAACTTTAAATCTGTTTTCAAATTTTTCTCAGGCTTTTGATCAGTTTTTTCATCACACCCTATTTATGATGTTATACACAGAAAGTGTCAGTTTAAAGCTCTGTCTTCTAAATGTGTTAATAAATGTCACGCCACACTGCAGACCGGCCCAGTTCCTGCTCTGGCCATTTGCCTGTAATTTCCTGTTTTCAAACAGTTTCATAACCCTCTTGTGTACAGCCACTGCCGCAATGAATATTATGTAATTCAATGCCCCAACATTGAGTTGCTCCGAGGAGAACAATGGCACAAGAGTGATGTTTTCAAGCCTTTTCATAGTGATACCATCTGACCTCAGGTGACTGATCTGTAAAGATATTCCTGGACTAAAGGACTGTTCATAATGACAGGGAGGAACACAGCCGTAAACAAGATGAAGCTGGGGTTAGAGCACGAAAAATGTGGAATCTAATCAATGGAATGTGAATATTTTTGACCTATTGCAATTACAATCTGATTTAGTATATTGGAGGAAGGGGTCATTTTTGCATTGTTATTAAAAACATTTTTAGGGAAGAAGGCCAACACTTGTGGTCTGGCTGTTTTTAAAGGGGTCCTTCTATGCTCATTTCAAACTTTACTGCTCTCCTACTGCCTGTGCTGCGGCACCTCTTTTTTACATTACATGTTACTTATTAGACGCTTTTATCCAAAGCAACTTACATACTCAATACTGTGGACAATCCCCACAGGAGCAATTTGGGGTGAAGTTTCTCAGGGACACAATGACATGCTGACTGCAGAGGGGTTTGAACCTGTGACCCCCTGATCCGAACACCAACTCAAAACCCACTGCACCACACGCCTCCCTGAGCCCAGTCGGCTCTGATTGGTTAGCTATCCGGCTTTGTTGTGATTGGTCAACCGCTTACAGATGTCCCGCCCCTTAACCTATCACGTACAATGTACGCGCTAGCCAATAGAAGCGTGAGTGTTAGATGGTGAGGTCAATATGTTCCTGAAGTAAACAAAGGAGTCCAATGGAGGCGTTTTAGGCGGGGGCTGGGGGGTGTTTTGGAGAGAAACTCCCTCTGGAGGGAACTTGGGATTTAAGCCTTTGAAGACCATTTACATGCACAAAAACCTATACAACACACTACATTAAAGGGAAAAAGCATATTGGGGCCTCTTTCCTTCAAACTTATTTAGCTTTGAATGCTTTGAAGTCCTTGCTACACTGCAGGCTGTATTTGAGTTGCTGTGTTACCTGCTGAGGCCTCCCAGCACACAGGCCTGAGTCACACCTCCGACAGTTGAGAATGTGGGAATGAAAAGGGAAAGAAAGAGAGAGGGATCAGCACTCCACAAAGGCCCTGCGGGAATGGTCCAGGTCCCGCCCCTCCTCCACAGCCGCTCACCTGGCCGTCTGAAACCTGAGACCACAAGTTACTCTTCCAGTTTTGATCTCCGTCACAGCGTGGGAACACTCCCTGGATCTATCATCAGAGAGCTGAGCTGATACAGCTCACAGTTTCATCTGACTGACAATGACCCCTCCCCCCCACCTGATCAGCAGGCCTACCTGACTCTCACTGTCTCAGGCCGGCTTGGTTTTCTGTTATTACGTCTCTGTACCTCAGCACTCAGCTGGTATTTGTTCTTAGATAACTTCAGCTGTAGACAGTAATGGCTGTAATGCTGCAGGTCACATGTGATGGATGACTGACCTCAGAGGGCCTGCAGCCTCCAGGGTCAAAGGTCACAGCCAATGATGGTACTGTGTTTTTGTTGAGGAACAGCCTAACAAAAGTGTCTTATCTTATCCTTTCTCAGCCGCGGTTCCGCGGTGTCTCGCTGTCTCGCAGATCCCACGTAGCAACCAGGAAACGACACCAGTAATCCAGCTCACACTGTCCGCTCCTCGAGCCTCAAAGGGCGGAGCAGCGAGCCCCTTAACGTCCCGCCAACACGGCACCCAGACCCCACGCAGCATTCTCATCTGTTTGTAATTACTGGTGTCATTTTCTGGTTGCTAACAAACGCCATTGTAACACATAAACACACATCAGAGCACAGTGGGCTCACAGGGAGGGAGGGGGGGGGGCGGCGCCAAGAGCTTGAACAAGGCGTATAGGACAGAGAGTGAATACACATACTAGACAGAGATGCTGTATGTGATTTTGGAACATTGAACAATGTAAATCTATTCTAGTAGACCTTAACAATGGAATTATGATGAGTAGAAATGGCCATGACATGGGACCTTTTTTAAAGAGGCCCTATTATACTTTTTGGGTGTTCGCTTTCCTGTAGTGAGTTATATACGTAGGTTTTTGTGCATGTGAATGATCTGCAAAGGCTAAAATCCCAAAGTTCCCTCTAGAGGGAGTTTCTCTCCCACACACTCCCCCCTCTGTCTGAAACACCTCCATGTTTACGTACAGAACAAGTTACATCCCTACGTAATACTCGTGCTTCTATGTGCGCGACCTGCAATTGTTTTTGTTACGTGTGACCTGGGCATTCTGATGAGTGATAGATGACTGTATGCCAGGAGGTTGCAGTTTCAACGAGCGTTGGCTAGCAGAAGACAAATGCAAGCCATGGCTAAGACGAGGGTCAAGCCCACGAGTAGCCTCCTGCAAAGTGTGCAAAAAATAATTTCAGTTCTTCACGATGGGAGAGTCTGCGCTGACGAGCCACATGAAAGGTACGCCGTAGTAGAGCATTTTGGATTAGGCTAACGTTGCATGTTACGTTGGTTTAAGCTAACGTTGGCAAGCTGAATAGCGAACTCAATGAGGGATAATAATAATAATTGCAGGGGACAATCGTTTCAGAGGAGCTTACCTATGTTATGTGCGTTATAGTCGCCATCCTGTGGTGTTCAGAGGATGTGGTGTGTAGAGACCTCATAATCACACATGATAGTAGTGGCGGTTCGCATTTGTTATGCGCAGGAGGGGGTTGGGAGGCGGCGAATAACGCAAGGAAAAAGCAGTACAGTTTGGGATTAGCCATTGTTAGTCCAGTGAAGGTAGGAAGCAGCACTCAACCAGAGGTCAACAGTCCTTGTTTTTCCAAGTCCTTGGTTGCTTATAGCATAAAGAACATCTGATTTAATGTGAGGTAGGGAAATAATCATTTAAGTATAAGTATGTGTATATAAATATGTAATTTACAACAGCTGTAAGATGCTTGAAAAGTGCTTGAATTTGACTTATTTTCAGGTTCACAGTTGTATTGTGTGTCTTCTGTGACATATTTACATGCTTTAATGTTCAAAAAGCTCTTTATCTTTCTCACACTACCTGTGTTGCAGCACCTCTTTTCACCCTCTGCCCGAAACCAGAGCCCAGTCTGCTCTGATTGGTTAGTGGTCTGACTCTGTTGTGATTGATTAACTGCTAAGAGATGTTCCGCCTCTTAGCCTATCACATACAATGTGTTGGAGCGCTAGCCAACCCCAGCACGGGTGTTGCATAGTGATGTTGTTGATGTTGTTGTTGTGTTGTTGTGTTACGGATTAAACAAAGGAGTCAAATTGAGGTGTTTCAGGCAGAGAAGCTCTCTGGAGGGAACGTTGGGATGTTAGCCTTAGCAGCCCATTAACATGCACACAAAACTAAATAACACACAACCGGAAAGGGAAAAACCACTAAAAAGCATAATAGGGCCCCTTAAAGGCTGGGATGATAAACTGACAAGATACAGTGGCAATGAAATATCCCAAGTCTCACTATTCTTTTCTTTGTTTGAATGCCTCCTGAATTTGATGGAAATGGTTTATTGCGTTTAGATGTTTGAGGGCCCTGGATGGGAGCCATTCCCTTTGTATAGAACGTGTTAAGCTGTCTCACAGAACATGTATTTTACCCTGCAATGAAGACAAATATCTGCTGCTTGTCAGGAAGTAATACATGAGAATGCATGATTTGAATAGTTTGATGCTCAGCAGGGTGTTTCTGGGATGACGACTTTGGCCGAAGGCCTGCTGTGTCAAATCTGTCTCACAGCACGTTTCTACTGAGCTGTTAATGGATTGTTTCCCAGACGTGGACCCAAACCGATGTGACAAAATACATTTTAAAGGAAATGTTGGTTAGAAAAAGTGCTAAATTATGTCTTTTTATGTTTCTCACATAGGGATTATCTTTTGAAGAAAGGCTCAGGTGGAAAATGTGCTAGCTGAGTAGGTTTCATGCAGGGAGGAAAGTTAGGGGCAGTAGAGTTACAGAAGAAACATAAGGCTATTAGAAGCACTGACCGTAAATGTCAATGGGCGCAGTGACCCAACCTCCTTTTGTTTAGCTTTTTATGGATTGTGCTCAGTGATGCATTATATCAAAATAACATGACCATTTCTACACACACTCTTTTTCTCCTTCTCACCACACTGAGCACTTGAACTCAACAGCTTGACAACAGCCCACACTTAAGAAGGACTGTCTCAATCCGTCGCCCCGCCTGCCGCTCCGAGTAATTTCATGTAATATCTGCTGATAACAAGTCCAGTTCCTAGATTATACAGTTGCACAGTGCACTCTTTAGTATATTAAAGTTATCCAAATTGATCCAATATATATGCTAGACAATGGAATGGCTCTGCAAACGACTTCACATAAATGAGGTAACATAAATAAACAGTCTTATACTGGGTAATGCTGTCGTTTATGTTTGGTCGTGTTTCTCCGGGCGCAGAGTGCAGCACCTGCTCTTACACACACAGGAGCTCAGTGTAGTAGAGGAGAGACAAATCTTAAACCCTCCCTTTGGGGATTCATGCTGCACTCGTTGCAATGCTGGGCATGAATGCTGCTCGACTGAAAACAGCTGTGTGACAGCTGACGTTAAGCCAAGGATCGGATCAGGCTGATGCAGATCATTTAAAAAATCACCTTGATTAGCCCTGATTCCAGTCTATGAAATCAGACTGGATCACTACTCTAAAGTTAGCAAAGTAAACAAAAAAGAAAACATGGAGAGAGTTTCACATTGGCGTCTCCCAAATGTGTAATTTCTTTTGAATATAAAAATAACTTTGGCTCAAAAGTAGTTTGCCTACTGCGAATGTTAAGAGCGTTGATGTGTCAGCATGAATGTGACCGTGACACATTTTGACACCTGGAGGCAGGCAGCCGGGTTTCTGCATTCACATGTCATATTAAAAAATCCCTCCGTCCCCGATGGGAGCTGACGCACAAAGCCTTATGCAAATGGGACCTGTTGAAACCAATTTACTCAATGTGTCTTTGGCCCATATTCTGCTGCGCTTAAATGTAAAAAAAGGACGATTTTTACTTCTGTCAGCACGATGTCTTCATGAATAAGCACTCTAAGTATGAATGCACTTGTTTGTGTTGTATAAGTGTAGTTGGCACTGAAATCCCAAATAAAGTTTTCATGCACTTAAGAGCTGGGTAGAAGAAAATGTACCATGTGTATAGCAAAAGGGCTTAACATTAAAATTGCACTGGAGTTGCTGGATAAATGCAAAAGTAGAAATAGAATGAAAATGAGAGGTGATGGATTCAGTGATGACATGAAAATGTAACCACCTTTCACCGTCTTTTCTCTTTGTTTGTACAACTGCCATCATTAATGTGACTATTCACAATAGTTTAAATTCAATTAAGACTTACCTTGCCTTTTATCTTATTTTTAAGGGGCCCTATTATGCTCATCTTAAGTTTGTAATTTGTTCCTCTACTGTGACATGTCTCCATGCTTTAATGTTCAAAAAGCTCTTTATTTTCCTCATACTGCCTGTGCTGCAGCACCTCCTTTCACCCTCTGTCTGAAACCAGAGCTCAGTCTGCTCTGATTGGTTAGCTAGCCGGCTCTGTTGTGATTGGTCGACCGCTTAGAGATGTCCCGCCTATTACGTACAATGTGTTTGAGCACTAGCCAATAGAAGCGTGAGTGTTACGTAGTGATGTCACTATGTCATGACAGTAAACAAAGAACTACAATCAAGGCGTTGCAGGCAGGCAGGCAGGGAGGGGAGTGAGTGGGAGAGAAACTTCAATCTATAACAAACTACAGGAAAGGGGAAACCCCAAAGAGCAGTACAGGTCCTGTTTAAGAATTCCAATTATTGTGACCTTTTTGCCCTCTGTTTTATCCATTGAAGTCCAAAATGTATTTGCTAAAGAGGTCAATCAAAGCTAAATCCAAACTCAGCTGTGGTCAGAGAGCAGAGAAACTGGGAGAAGGCTCATAACTCTCAATCTAAAGCCAGCAGGGGTCGGCCATACTGTAGTATGTAGTGCTGAGAGTTCCCTAGGAGCATACTAAGTGTGTAGTTGTTACTTTAGCTGCCTGTAATTAGGGTTCAGTAAACTAGTTTGATAATTACGTGCTTTACATTTCCCCCTTTTCCTAACTGCTATGTGCAGGAAAGGAGACTTGTTTATTTATTAGCAGCAGTGGTGACTCTTAATGTGTTGATTTCCTAATGTGAGCATTTCCCTACTCACTGATTCCCCAATCTGCAGGGAAATACAAGCTTGTTTAATTTCCTTTTAATTTCTAATAGCTGTAATTATCTCTATCATTACCGTGTCGGTAATGTTCCCTAATGAACCATTATGTGATTTCTTGTGGTCAGTGTTTTGGCTTTTTGTGCTTAAGGATCTTTTTTCCCTCTATTCCACATGGCAGGGTTATTTTCTTCTTATTCTGTAGCCGGCAGTGTGGCAGACGGCTGTGTAAAAGGGCCATTAAGCTTTTATTCTTCCTTGTTGTTGGCATGTTGAAAAGGGGCTAATTCAAAATCAACAGCCTCCAAGTCGGCTCTTCTAAGACCACATTTAGAAAAATACACAATAAAATCTTCAAAATATGTTCGGTCAAATTGACTTAAATTGTAAATATTTTTACATTTTCTAATTTAAAAAAAGTGTTACCGTCACTAGAGTTCAAAGGGTGACTGCTATTTTACTCCATGCTTCAAAGCTACAGTTTTTTATATGCTGTCTGTTTTCAAATATGGCAAGATAGATTTACATTACAAGGCATGCTCCTCATTATTAAAAGCATCCATTAACAATATTAGTGACAACAACTTAATATGTCCTCTCTCTTAATTTTTGGGGTTTAGGGAATCGGTGAAACAGGAGCCACAGGATGATGACTTTGCTGCAAAGAAGAAAGGCATGAAAAGAAAGAGGATTAAGGATGAGCCCATAGAAGGCGCTTCACACTCCACTGCTACACCCAAGTAAGTGTGATCAGCTCTTTAAGCCGTGGATTGGCCCGGAAGGAAAGCACTTTTTACTTGTAGAAAGTTGTTTTGCTATCTAAAACACATGTTGATGTTTGATAGTTTATCAGCTTCCCGTCTTCCTTTCTTCTCCATATTGTGTTAGCTATAGGGTTGCTCAATTCATATCATTGTTTATCAAAATATCAATGCAACCTAGGGCAGAGTCCTGCATCGGGTCGGGTATCCGCGGGTACCCGACGGGTGACCCGCAAAAAAGGTGATTTGCGGGTGGTATTTTTTCAAACACTTTTTTCCGGGTTCGGTTCTGGGTAAAACAAAGATGATGCGGGTCGGGTTGCGGGTGTTGCATAATAAATATATTTAAATAATAATAATTTAGTTTAATGTTTAAATCCTTAGACCTCTCCCCCGCGGGACCGAGCATAATCATAACCTCTGCAGCGCATCAATCTGCTGCTGAGCGCGCCACATTCTGAATGGCTGAGGTGAAGCTCTCTAGCGGAGAATACAGAATTTTCAATAACTCTTCCTCAGGAGCGAAATCCCACGTCTGGGAGGCTTTTGGTGTCATCCTAGATGCAGAAAATAACCAACATCCCAGGCTTTTTGAGCCAAATATGCAACTGCGTGTGTTAATAATTGCACGTTTTCACTGCTTATATATATGCGGGTTCGGGTTGGGTTGCGGATCTTGTGCCTGCGGGTCGGGTCGGGTTGCGGAACTAATTGGCAATATGTGCGGGTAGCGGGGCGGGTTCGGTATTGCACGTCGCGGGTGCGGGGCGGGAGCGGGTCTTGAAAATCAGACCCGTGCAGGACTCTGACCTAGGGCAAGATTCAAATAGCAGGAAGCACACACTTTGTTAAAGGCTAAATAAGAATAAAGTATTGAGGTGCTTTAGAGAAATGGTACTCTACAGTCTTAAGAAAACCTCTTTGTTTCGTATAAATCCTCTTTAAAGGGGAATTATTCTGCTCATTTTCAGTTTCATATCTGTATGTAGTGTCTCTACTGAAACATGTCTCCATGCTTTAATGTTCAAAAAGTTCTTTATTTTTCTCATACTGCCTGCCTCTTTTCACCCTCTGTCTGAAACCAGAGCCCATTCTGCTCTGATTGGTTATCTGGCCGGGTCTGTTCTGTTGTGATCGGTCAACTGCCTAGAGATTTCCTGACCCATAGCCTATCACTTACAATGTGTAGCAGAGGATTTTAGCCTTAGCAGACCCTTTACAGGCACAGAAAGAATATATAACACACTGCAGGAAGAAGTGTCATTCTAAACGAAATTGCGAGTCAGTCAACATGTTCGCAATTTGTCATTGTTTCCAAATGATGCACCTCCAGTAAGAATTATAACTAACTACTAGTATTCTGTCTGTCTTCTGGGTGCCTGCAGATCAAAGAAGAAAGATAAGAGAAATGGGCAGGAAGAAGAAAGTGCTGGAGAAGATCAGAGAAAGAAGTCAAAGAAGAGAAGAGAAAAGGTAAAGCACTCTGTCTTCATCAGTAATACCCCCCTCTGCTTTATGAAGTTTGACGGAGTTTGAGTTCTTTGAATTCACATGTCGAGTTTTTCTCGGCACAGGCGGTAAAGAAAGATGATGGAGAGCACCCGGTGTCCCAAAAACCGAAGAAGACAAAAAAAGAAATCACGGAGGCGAGGGTCAAAAAGAAGGACGAGGAGGAGAAGAGTCGCTGGAGATGGTGGGGGAAAGACACACATATTCAAACACAAACTACCCGGGGGGGCAACCGGAGAGCTTTCACTCACTTTTTTTCCATCATCTTGCTTTCTGTCAGGTGGGAGGAGGAGAAGTATGAAGATGGCGTGAAATGGAAGTTCCTGGAGCACAATGGACCCTTCTTCCCCCCCGAGTACCAGCCTCTGCCAGACAACGTTCACTTCTACTACGCTGGTCAGTGGAGCACGGAAGTTAAATGTGTCAGAAAGGGTGATTTGAAATGTGGTTGAAAGGCTTTATCCACTCTCTACATATCTTAACTCATGACTGCAATTTTGAAATATCTTGGTACCTCTCCGCTGCTGTAGAGTCTATTCAAAGCAAATCGCTCCACTTCAAGCACTATACAGTAATATCACTTCTGGACGGTTTTTGTGGGTTCTTTCCCTTACCTTTTGTACCGGCTAAAATAACTGGATGGCCTACCTGCCTGTCAGCCTTCCATCTGTGCACAAACTTATCTCGTGCCCTCATTGGTCATGGGCGCGTTCGTGTGTGTTGGAGGAGGAGCTCTGTAAGGAAGTGGCAGATTTTTTCCGGTTGTGTATTTTCAAATTCTAGCGCCCTCAAGCTGGTTTCTCAAACTTACCTGCCCCACCTTTAAGGGGAGGCAGATAAAACCAAAAGTAAAAATGTGATGACAACAGATCATCAAAATATACCTTGACAAATATAAGAAAAAAGAACAATACACAAAAAATACACATAACTTTACATTTGTAAAACAAAAAGCAAAATCTTGCACATACCTGCAGTGCTTTGTGGATGTGTATGTTGATTTGTGCATAACAGCTGTAAAACAATCCAATAATAACTTGTATTCCTACGATTCAAAGCTTTATGCTCGTTAACACAGCTTTATGCTGTTTCGCTCGCCTCCTTTCAGTGCTTACAAAACACAACCGACTTTAAAATGCTATAGCAACATCCAGCCTGTTGGACGTTCAAGAAAAAGTGAAATTGCATAGCCTTCCCTCAACATTCTTTGGCCTCTTTTGTATCATTTGGATCAAATGGGACAGGCAAATGATACTGTTGTTTTGCTGGAAATATGTACCGTAATTTTCGGACTATAAGCCGCGCCTTTTTTCCCATTTTTCGACCCTGTGGCTTATATAACGGTGCGGCTAATCTATGGATTTTTACAGCTAACGGCCATTAGGGGACCTCCTAAATCTATGGATTTTACAGGTTACAGTCCACCACCTTTAACTCTATGGGCTCTATGGCCGGTCCGCGCCCCCCACCGTTAAGCGGCGGGCTCCAGCAGGAAAATCTGGAGGCCGGAAAAGAGTGAGACAGGTAGCACGCAAAAGTAAAAGTGGAACCGAGAGTGGTACGAGAGACAGAACAAGAGCAAGACAGACAGACATTACGAAAGCGAGACAGTTTGTCCCCGTACCACTGGTTGAAAACCACTGCCGTAGATCACTGCCGGTACGTGCGCTGGGAGCGCACCGTTTAAGTTTGAATGTTGAAAAGTTTGTGTGTCTGAAACGCTATGTGATACAGTACAGTTTACACAGCACAGTACATCTTCTGTAGCTACTATTGCACTAAATGGTAACACTTGAATACGTTATGCAAATATGCAACTTGTTTGTTGAAATGTTAATAAATGGGAGCTTCCTCAAACAGCCATCTCTTTCCCGACAATCCCCTCTGTGCACGAACCCTTACATATGGTAATTAAACATTAAAACACCTGCGGCTTATAGTCCAGTGCGGCTTATATATGTACACATCATTCAATTTAGCTGCTGCGGCTTATATTCAGGTGCGCCTTATAGTCCGAAAATTACGGTAAGTGCAAATCTTTTAAATTACAAAAAGAAACCGGACCAGATATAGAGGAACAGTGGACAAAGTTGCATATTATATAAAAAAAGATGTCTAAGAAATGGTTGTTTAAGGTGTGTTAAGTCAAACAGATTGATAACATGGTGCTATTGATTTGTTGATGAGTAAAGCCAAAACAGTTTAGCAGTTGTTTTGATTTGTTAGTTCCTGTGCTCTCATGTACAGCTCACTCTTTATAGTGGGGCTAAATGTAAATCTTTGTCCTTGCTTCTATAAATTCACTGATTAGTCTGACTGCCAGGACTCCACGGGAGCTGAGGCCTTTTTGAGTTTGTTTTTGTAACAACGTTAGGGTAGAAAGGCCAACTTGGTGGTTAAATAAAATAAAAAATGTGTTTTCTGTGTGCAGGAAAGAAGGTGAAGCTGAGCTTGGCAGCCGAGGAGGTGGGCTTGTTCTTCGCCCAGATGTTGGACCATGAATACACCACCAAGAAGGTGTTCCGGGAGAACTTCTTTACAGATTGGAGGAAGGTAAGGCGAGAAAGAAAGTCATAGATCTTCTAAATTCGTGGGGGTAAAGAAGCCTCACCTCACTGACCTTCTGAACTGACACCTTCAGCTCAGAGCTTTATCCCTAGCAGTAAAAAATAAATAAAGTGAATTTGACATTTAAATGAAAACAAGCCCTTTTACAATTTCAAATAAAACAACATTCATTTTCAATGTGACATTTGGTAATGTGAACCATTGTTTTTCTGTCCGGCAACATTTCCCTTGATGCTGCTACAATCATGACTGGGAGCTTTGACACCTGTAATGTTCCATGTAGATGGGTGCTTTTAATGGAGTTACTCTAACTGTTAATACAGAGGAATAAAACAGAGAAATCAGAAACACTATCTAGATGACATCAAAGTACAGTATCAGTGGTCTTTAGCTCTGTGTTGTGTATTGTAGAATATCTGTGTGTGTGTGACTGGTGCTGGTACCTGCGCTGTCGTCTGTCAGGATGTCCTCTGTGCGCAGAATGCACCGTGCCAAGCCCCGAGGTATATCATGCAGAATTAATTTTGCGCTGCTTAGTGCTCAATGCACTTGAAAATACGATTTGTGTGAAGGCATTGATATGCTAATCCTTACAAGTAGCTGCCCTGCATATGAACAAATCCAATTAAACTGTTTTATTATAGCCGGAAAAAACTCGTCTCGCTCCACTGCCCTCAGTGCCCGCCCACCATCGGGTGTCAGTCATGCTTAGATACGCACACTGACTGAGGGTCCACACTGTCGGAGTGTTTGTGGAGAGGTGTGTGTGTGTGCTTTTGATTCTCATATGAACCTAGGCGACAGTGGACTGGATCAGTGCTGCTCTGAGAAGCTTCCTCCATGACTCCTTTTATTATCTTTAATGGATTTCTTCAGGTTAGACGCCCTTTTGTTTGTCTATGGTTAGACCATATAAGTCTTTCTTCTATTGTGATTTCTATTTGAATTGAGAACGATAAGGCTCACCAGTTTTACTGATTAGCGATGTGTGAACACAACATCAAGATGTCCTTCAATAAGCCCGGTTCATTGTTTATCAGAATTAGTATTCTTTATTTATACTTTGGGAAATTGGGTTCTATGAAAGTTGCTTTATTTTTAAATTAAAATGATAAAATAATTACGTATTAATATTTCTATATACACAAGAAGTAAGAACAGACAATAAAAAGATAATATAAAATAGAGTAAAGGTTTTAATATGAACAAAAAAAAAATGTTTTCCAATGAAAGACTAATTAAATGAAAAGTGAGAAAAAAAAGATAGACAAAAAATGTATAGTTAGAATGTGTAATGAAAATAAAATGAAATAGAAAGCATATATTAATAGTAACAATAATTAAAAATAAAAATGTTGAATAAAAGATCAAATAAAATAGAATTAAAATATTAATATAAACATAAATTAAAATGTGCTATGAAAGATGAAATGTAATGGAATAGAATACAAATATTTATATAAACAGTTGCACAATTAAAGCTACGTACAATATTTAACATGTATCGCTGTTATAACCTGGCGCTGGAGAACAACATGCCCGCACGAATCGTCACCTGAAACACAGTTGTTGCTCTACACAGTAATTGTTGTTCTCCAGTTCCTGTTTCAATAGCTTTCCTCCCCATAAATTCAATTCAAAATCCATTTGTGTTGACCTGACATTTTAGCACCAGAAACTTCCGTGATGAAGCACAAAGCCCCCGCTGACTCGCTCTGTTTTTGACCTCTTTGATGGGGTGACCCCTTGTTCAATAACAGTAGAAAGTTGACAATTATAGTTGAAACTCAGCTGCTCCGCTCTGCTGTGTCAAGCCTGTTTGTTTAGCTCGCTTGGCACTGCAGTTCTTCGGGGGAATGTGCTTTACTCTGGCCTTTCATAACGATTCAGCTTTTTTACCCTTTTCTGCCGCTCAGCCTCCATAAGGATGAACAATTAGACAAAAGGTCACGGATGTGCTTTGATCATGCTTGTCTTATTTGGTTTTATGATTTATTATTGTATTATGCTCTATTGGAGGCACAAAGGTTGCGTATAAATAGCTCCTAGTAAATTGTATGAAGCAGCAGAATTGTCTCTTTCTTCCCTGAGCTCAGGATTCTGACTCGGCACAGAGGAAGTGTTTGAATGTGCATTCTTTATGTGGTCAATATGGTGGACACTTAATTTGTTTTATCAGTATTTCTCAGCTCCAATACTAAATAACAATTGGACTGTGGATAAGAATATGCGAAATGTGGCCATTATTCAAGCAATTAATTCTTTTATTTGTTTACTTGTATTGGTTTCTTTATAGGCTACTGCTACAGACAGTGAAACGTGAGGAAAGGGGAGAGTCTACTTTACAATCAAACCGTACTGTTTATGCCTCCTTTTTGTTATGTATCCCAACCATTTCCCCCTGCCTTTTAGAAGTGTATCTTCCATAACTTAAGTGAGTTTCTGTATTATTAGAATATCACTAATGTTCAGCAGTGTCCGGTGCATCAATCCTAAACCAGTTCTGAGTGATAGCCTTCTTTCCAGCAGCATGGAGAATATTTATCTTCTTCATGTATAGTTCCATCCATATTTCCCAAATATAGTTCAATACAAGTTTGAGGTATTCCGTACCCAAGTACCTCGCACAAAACGAGTTTCACACAATTATTTCTAAGTGACACAGTAAATTTGGGTTGCTACTTCAAATTATTTTCATTAGATTCATCTGAGAAGTCAAGCAGCAGACACTTAGATGTATAAATTGAAATAGCACACAAAAGAAGGAAAGATTAATTGAGGATACATTTTTTTTTTGCTGATTACATTTATTTTTTTATCACTAAAAGATGTCCCTGTTTTTATACATATATCACTCAAGAAGACTCCTGAAGCGCTGCCATACTCGGTGTTGAATCTGTGTGCTTGTGTCTCTTTAGGAAATGACCCATGAGGAGAGGACACTGATCAAAGATCTGGACAAATGTAACTTTACAGAGCTCTTCGCCATGCATAAAGCCAGGGTGGAGGCCAGGAAGCTCATGACCAAAGAGGAGAAACTGGTAACATGCTGGCCTTTTAATCTGTACTGTGCATTTGAATGCTGTTGTCTCCATAACTCACAGTACTGTCCTTCCTGGTGTCTAAAGAAGGTCAGCATGGATAATTTAGGTTCTGGATAACTCATATCTTTTTGGTTTTAGGCTGTGAAAGAGGCCAACCAGAAGATTGTTGATGAGTACGGCTACTGTCTGCTGGATCACCACAAAGAGCGCATCGGCAACTTTAAGATTGAACCTCCAGGGCTGTTCCGGGGCAGAGGAGAGCACCCCAAACAGGGCATGCTGAAGACAAGGATCCTACCAAAGCAAGTCATCATCAACTGCATGAAGTGAGAGCAGTGCACAATTAACATAATTTCTTTAAGGGAAATCCAAAATATGGTTTATTAAAGCAGTAAATCACTTAAGAGATTTAATTATGCATCACTTATTCACTCACAGTAGCAAGGATCTCAAGGGCTAAACGTTGATTGGCTGACCACAGAGGACATACAAATGCCGGCCTATAGGTTGATATAAAGTCTATAGGTTCATTTAATGTGGAAAACTCTGCGGTGCTTGGTAAGGTGTGTGTGTGCGTCTGTGTGTGTATCAGCTGTGTCGCATAAATAGCAGGCAGAATAGCAAGCAAATGAGTATTGGAAACATTTTAATTCAGGATCAATGCGTCATCTGATCAGCTCTTCTCAAAGACCTTTTTAGAGACTATCTATCAACATTTTTAAAGAGGCCCTATTACGCTTTTGGGGTTATCGCTTTCCTATAGTATTATATACGTCGGTGCATGTAAATGGTCTGCAAGTGCTCAAATACCTGTGTTTCCCAACCCTAAACCCCCGAAACTCCTCTTTTGGACTCCTTTGTTTACTTCCGTAACATAATGACATCACTATGTAACACTCACACTTCTATTGGCTAGCTCTCCAACACATTTTACGTGATAGGCTAAGGGGTGGGACATATTTAAGTGGTTGACCAATCACAACAGAGCCAGCCAGCTAACCAATCAGAGCAGACTGGGCTCTGGTTTCAGACAGAGGGTGAAAAGAGGTGCTGCAGCACAGGCAGTATGAGAAAAATAAAGAGCTTTTTGAACATTAAAGCATGGAGACATGTTTCAGTAGAGGCAAAAAATACAAACATGAAACCTTAAAATGAGCAAAATAGGGCCCCTTTATTACTGATAACCAGTTATAAAGATAAGAGCCCACACAAACGGGGCAATACAATATGACAAAGTCAACAGTAAATACAATTAAAGGCAATTTCAGCACCTCTAAATGGATAGCGCTTTGAAATGCTGTGTCTAGCACATTGTAGCAACAGATTGCCAGACTTAAAGGAAAGTGGCTTTTTATTTTCCCATCATTCTGGGTTTAGTTTGTAGTTCTGACTTCAGTCTCTTTTTAGTATGCTCTAGCTTGTACTCCAACGCTCACACACACCCTCTTTCCTGCTCTGTCTCTTTCTCTGACAGAGGATCCCGTGTCCCTGTGGCGCCTGCTGGTCACAAATGGAAGGAGGTTCGTCATGACAACACTGTGACATGGCTGGCCAGCTGGACCGAGAACATTCAGGGATCTATTAAATACATCATGCTCAATGCCAACTCTAAACTCAAGGTAGCCTGTCCTCCTACATACGGGCAACAGGCAGATGCCACATTACCATTCCAGTAAATGAGCACATATTAATTAGCAGTTGGATTGTTATAGTGCAGAGACTGGCACCATTTGTGTATTATGGTGTGGATTTGATATCTCTAATTATAATCAAGATTTAATAAATGTTTAGATGGTTTTCTCAGTTAATGGACACATATGGTCCTGAAGCACCTGAATGCATCAGCAGTCAATCATTGGCATAGTAGTCTCTTTACTCAACTGCTGGCCACCTAACAATACTGTCATTTTGACAGAAATGACAGTTACAAATTCAATTAGGTATCGCAGGCAAGTAACATTAGTTTTCTCCATGACTAGCTGACATGAACAGTTGAAAAACAACCATTCATTAAAAAAAACTACTAATATACTTATGGTATGTCATCTGACATTTATGGTGTTTTTAAAACAAACTACTTGCCCTTATTTTTGGCTTTTGCCTTTTCTTGTCTTATTTAATTAACCAAACAACATTTTTCTGACAACACTGATGAAATATAAAACATATGGGTAGTCAAGGCACCAGCATTTTTTAATGAAAAATTAATTATGGAATAAAAAAAGGTATATTTGAGCATGCAGAATCAGTTTTCATCAGTTTTTTTATTTTAAACGAATTAATTCACAGCATTTGAAAAGCGTGCCGTTGTTAGTAGCTACTCTGTTTTCAGGAAGACAGCTCGGTGTCTGCCAATTGGCAAATCCTATTGGCAGCCAGCATCTTGCTGAGCACTCACAAACTGAGCACGCGGTAATGATTGGTGCTAAAACACCCTGCATTCCAACTGAGATAAATTAACAAGTTGCACTAAAATGTATTAAGCTAAACTGGCAATCAAGTCATTAGAAAATACGGCCAATGCAATCATGACACAAAATAAGTGAAGAAATGTAAAGTGTAAATCTTTGCACAGCAATTAATGCTCATTCTGTAATAAAGGTATAGATTTATTTAATTGTTAAGCAACGGTTTGCCATTTACTTTGCAAATAAATTAACGGAATCGGGAAGGCCAATTGAACCCTTTTAACCCAAGTCTAACATGTGCTTCTGTTTGAAGCTGAGGGCCTGTGTCCACATAGCGTCTTTTTAATTGTTTTTATGACCACAATATGTCTACAACGTATCCCCACCGTTGTACGACAGCCTAGCATGGATCTTTTTTTACTAAACATTTTTGACACAGTTTTTTCACTATAAGCAACAACCGGAAGATTCATGCTCTCACAGTTTGTTTGAATGAGGTAGGCACCGCTCGGTCTGACAGCCATATAGCGAGGGAGGAGGACGATATAAGTCACACACGCACAGGCAGCAACATCCGCTCTCCATTCGACCAATCTGCTCCAAAACAAAATGCCTTTTCAGTCTTTGTTATAATATTGTTCTTTGGACCAGCACAGCCAAAAACAATCTTTTTATTCAATTTTCTTAAAAGTTGTAGTATTTTCAACTTTGAGCGGCCTCACAAAAAAGGCAGAGGCCTCAGGAAAAAGACGCTTGGCACATAGTTTCCGATGCCATGAGCTCTGTTTTCATTGGAATCAATTTTAAAAAGAAAAAGGCTTTGTGAACCTGGCTCTTATTGGGGTTTTTTTCTTAGAAATTCACGGTCAAATAAGCCAGAACTGTTTGTGTAGGAAATGTGCATTTACATTCTTTTATTTATTGGTTGTACATTATTAAAATGCCATTATGGTTTTGTTTGGAGAGTAAATGGCAATCCCTATGTGTGTTAAATAAGACATGTGCGACATCTTTGTTTTTTCCCCCACTTCTCTCATATCTCTTTTTCGCTCTCCTCCAAAACATCACTCCTTTTCTTTCTTCTTTCCATCTTTCACGTGTAAAGGTTAAGTTATTCCACTGTTAGTCTCCATGACAATAGGCCTGTGCGTGTTCACCGATGGTGCGTTTAATCGCCTTGGTCCAAACTCCCAATAAATAACCAGCAGTAAACAAGCAAAGTAATGTTGTCATTAAAGTAGTGTGATATAACATAGCATTAATGTCACGATAACCATTTTGAATTATGTCAAAGAAACTCACTTCATGTCTCCTCTTTCCTTTTCTCTATCTCTATACCTTTTGTCCCTCCTTGTTTCCTTACTTTCATCCTTTGTAGGGAGAAAAGGACTGGGAGAAATATGAAGTTGCCCGCAAACTGAAGTCATGCGTGGGCAACATCCGTGAACAGTACGACCAGGATCTGAAATCTAAACAGATGCAAACCCGACAAAGAGCCGTGGCCCTCTACTTCATAGACAAGGTCTGAGCCGTGGTCAAGGAACAACTCTGGCGTGCGAACACAGCAATCAAGATGCCCAGATTTCTATGTTTACACGCCAGTGCTAGAAATAACTTTCACAGATTATCCTAAGTGCTCAGGTCTGATACCAGGAGCCACGTATTGGAAATCGATGCGATGCGTCTTGATTGCCTTCTCTTTCTTCTCACATAGCTGGATGGAAGATCTTTCGCAATGAGATAAATGGATTATATGTAGCCATTTTCTTCCAGCGACCCCAAGCTAATTATTTCTCTGCATTGAGTCAAATGATAGATTGAGTGTGTGATTGCTTTTGGCTCGTACCAAAGACTATTCAAATTCAGATTCAGCTTTGTTTACTTCTTTTTTATTCCTATCTAAGGACTCTTGAGTATGATTGGCAAATGCTTGGTGCTGGATGAGTATGTGTGGATTTGATGTGTTTCTATCTCTATCTTCTGAACTAAAAAAGCTGGCGCTGAGAGCTGGTAACGAGAAGGATGAGGGAGAGACGGCGGACACGGTGGGTTGCTGCTCCCTGCGCGTGGAGCACATCACCCTCCATGACAAACTGGACGGCAGCGAGTGTGTGGTGGAGTTCGACTTCCTGGGTAAAGATTGCATTCGCTACTACAACAAGGTGCCCGTCATCAAGAAGGTAAAGGAACAAAAAGTTGCCAAAGTACTCACACATGGATGTCACAATGCTAGAAGTATAATACCTGATATTAATCCCATCAGGGTTGGAAGGGGTTACTTTAAAAATGTACCGGTATTCTGTTGCGATTACTAGATGCAGGTAAAAATAAATGTTATCTGAGTATCGGAATATAAAAGGAATGTAACCTGATTACTTTCCAGGAAGATTTGTTTTTAAATATTGAAGCAAAATGAAGAAATCTATGGATACATCTCTCAACACCCATATGAAACAGAACTGTGAACAGATTTACTATTTCTTTATCCACTTCAAAACAATGGTACTTGCATACCATGCTGCGAATGGATCTGGCCCTTCCTACATCCAGGACATGGTTAAACTGTACACCCCAGCACGTGTACTTCGCTCTGCATCAGCCAAACGACTCGCTGCACCCTCGCTGCGAGGGGGACCCAAGTTCCCATCAGCAAAAACACGTGGGTTTGCTATCCTGGCTCCAAAATGGTGGAATGAGCTCCCCATTGAAATCAGGACAGCAGAAAGCTTACACATCTTCCGGCGCAGACTGAAAACTCATCTCTTTCGACTCCACTTCGAGCGATAGAATTACTAACAAAGAACTGCTAACAGAGCACTTATATACTAATAAAGGACTGGCTTATCTAAAGCCAGTTGAGTAGCACTTGAAATGTTTGGCTCTATGAAACCTGATGTACTTATATGATTCTGTTTTCTTCAAGGTTGTATCTTCCTGGTCGAATGTAAAAGCGTCAGCTAAATGCAATGTAATGTAATGTTTATGGATATTTTACAAATCACTCTCCTTTTAAACTTTATTCTTTTTTTACTGTCATATAGTATTTCATACCTGTTTTTCCTTTATTCTCTTATTTTTTATAATGATCATATAAACGTGTCCTCGGAAATAATTGTTTACATTAATGGTGACCAAAACGTTTGAGACCCACTGAGATAACACTGAGAGAGTCATTTAGCTCACTGAGTCTCTCAGTCTGACAGGAGAGGACTCTCCTCCACTTTGTTGTTGAAAAAACTCCTTACAGGACTGTCTCAGAAAATTAGAATATTGTGATAAAGTTATTTATTTTCTGTAATGCAATTAAAAAAACAAAAATGTCATACATTCTGGATTCATTACAAATCAACTGAAATATTGCAAGCCTTTTATTATTTTAATATTGCTGATTATGGCATACAGCTTAAGAAAACTCAAATATCCTATCTCTAAATATTAGAATATCATGAAAAAGTATACTAGTAGGGTGTTCAACGAATCACTTGAATCGTCTAATTAACTCGAAACACCTGCAAGGGTTTCCTGAGCCTTGAAAAACACTCAGCTTGGTTCAGTAAACTAAATCACAAGTATGGGGAAGACTGCTGATCTGACTGCTGTCCAGAGGACCGTCATTGACACCCTCCATCAGGAGGGTAAGACACAAAAAGAAATTTCTCAAAGAGCAAGCTGTTCACAGAGTGCAGTTTCAAAGCACATCCACAAAAAGTCTGTTGGAAGGGGGAAATGTGGCAGGAAACGCTGCACAACCAAGAGAGATGACCGCAGCCTTAACAGCATTGTGAAGAAGAGTCGCTTCCAGAATTTGGGGGAGCTTCAAAGACAGTGGACTGAAGCTGGAGTCCAGGTATCAAAAGTCACTGTTCACAGACGTGTCCGGGAAATGGGCTACAATAGCCGTATTCCCATGGTCAAGCCACTTCTGAACTCAA
>NW_011338841.1:147354-159114 GCF_000735185.1 Notothenia coriiceps | reverse complement strand
ACTTCCCGGCATGAAACCCATACATATGGCAAGGTGGGATTATAGCACGACACAAAAACTACTTACCGTAGTCGACAATTATTTGAGAATAAAACTCAAGTACCATAGAGTCAACTTTTGCTACATGACAAGTGAGGATCACTAAGCTTTTAGTAGGAATGTAGTCACTTAGTTCCTATAGCAAGAACGAATAGTAACTGCCTTGTACAGAACTACAGACCAGTTTACAGCAAGTCGCCCTACTACAAGAGGTCGACAGTGATATTCGTGGCAGACTACAAGCTCTTTACAACCGGTCGACTAAGGTGAACAAGATAACCGTTCTACGAAGACTGACAAGTTCACTTTGTCGGAACAAAAGCAATAAGAAAGTGAGACACAAAAACCTCGTAATAAATACTGGTCACAGCCGTGAGACAAACTGGACTAAACACAAATGAGGCAAAATCGGTTCTGCGGCGACAACAGCTACGGAAAAGTATTCTCATGTACCTATAAGCCAGAGAACGTACTGAGTGACAACTTGGCGACGAGGTATTTATCACAGACTTCCCGGATCAAACTTGCCACACAATCCTGAAGAACAGATCTACGTGACCTAGCAGAGGGATCCTTACAAGGTCCGTGACAGTAGTCGACGCTCTCTGATGAAGCACTTGACGTCGAATGGTCCAAGTCCCTATACAATACAAGGACGGACCTTCGCGCAGATGTCAGACCGACAAACGACAACAATCCTTTGCTGCCAAACCCCGAGAGACTCGACGTTCGAGATGGATGCGCTGAGCGAGAATGTCTATACAACTTCTACCAGTACCTACATACCTCATCCTGAGTACACAAAGTAACAACAAATTTCGTCACCAAGGAGGACTTCATGAGTCACCGAACTATAGCTCACATTCTTGGTATACGACTGGAGGGTCCTGTCAGTCCTTTTATATGACCCCATCCATTATAAGCGGACTGTGGCCAAAAAACTGATCAAGAATAAAACTATAATAAGAACAAGGATAACGTGAAAAGAGTTACGAAAATCACAAAAAACTTTTCTCAAAACTTAAAGGAAGAATAACTTTACACGATAAATAATTAGAACCGGAGGAACCTTTATTAACGGAAACTATTTCCGTGGTGATTGGTTTCAAGAAGGAGAGAGTAGGGTACAAAAAGACAATACTAAAAATTTCGTAACAAAGTCGAGAAATGTAAAAACAAACTCTGTTAAAGATGGTCGCTTTAGACCAAAATAGTGTAGCAATATTACAGTGACGTAGAACGCATTCGGTTGTAAATGTCTCCTCATTGAACAAAATGACCTTTACTAGTTTACCACGGAAAGATATTGTCCAAATATTGACTTACACACATAACGTGATACCGTTCGTGACCCTCCTTCCGACATTGACACATTTAATGTAAGGGAAGTCCAACTGTAGAACTCTTTGATTGGAAAAGATTTCTCAGGAGAGGACGACTACAAGTCACATATAGTCATACATCACAGACTGAATGAAATTTCTCAGGATAGGACGACTCAAGTCCACATATAGTTCATCATCACAGAGATGAAATTTCTCAGGAGAGGACGACTACAAGTCTCACATATAGTCAATACATCACAGAGATGAAATTTCCAGGAGAGGACGACTACAAGTCAACAATAGTCATACATCACAGAGATTAAATTTCTCAGGAGAGGACGACTAAAGTCCTACATATAGTCATACATCACAGAGTGAAATTTCTCAGGAAGAGGCACGACTACAAGTCCACATAAGTCATACTCACCCAGAGATGAAAATTTCTCAGGAAGGACGGACACACAAGTCAACAATAGTCATACAGCACAGAGATGAAATTCTAGGAGAGGACGACTAAGTAATAGTCATACACACAGAATGAAATTTCTCAGGAGAGGACGACCACAAGTCAATATAGTCATCATCAACAGAGATGAAATTTCTCAGGAGAGGACGACTACAGTCCACATATAGTCATACATCACAGAGATGAAATTTCTCAGGAGAGGACGACTATAAGTCACATATAGTCATGACTCACAGGATTTGAAATATCTCAGGAAGACACGTACTAAGTCACATTAGTCATACATCACAGAGATGAAATTCTCAGAGAGGACGACTACAAAGTACATATAGTTACATCACAAGAAGATGAAATTTCTCAGGAGAGGACGAACTACAAGTCCACATAATAGTCATACACACAGGATGAATATCTCAAGGACGACTACAGTACATATAGTCATAATCACAGAGTGAAATATCTCAGGAGAGACGACTACAAGTCCACATATAGTCATACATCAAAGATGAAATTTCAGGAGAGGACGACTACAAGTCCACATATAGGTCTATACGATCACAGAGATGAAATTTCTCAGGAGAGGCGACTACAAGTCACCATATAGTCATACATCGGCAGAGATGAAATTTCTAGGAGCAGACGACTACAAGTCACATAAGTCATACATCCACAGAGATGAAATATCTCAGGAGAGGACGACTACAAGTCAATATAGTCACAGCACAGAGAAAAATTTCTCAGGATATCTTGTGTGTGAAGTCTTTTACCCATTTTGGGGTTTTCGTAGATATTCGTTCCGGCGTGTTGTAGAACGTATGTTACTAACGAGTTAGCTATACTGGGTAAACTGGTAAAGGTTCGCGTGTACTTGATGTAGTGAGACAATGACATGGGACTTTACAAGATAGTGCTCGCAAGAACTGCCTGTCTCATCTTTGGCGCATCTGTGTTCTTATGCGGTTATACTTGTAGCGTAAGAGTATGAAGGACGTTTAGACGTATTATTACGAGCTTTCACTATGTACAGGTCGGATTCGATGTGGTGGAGTAGTCGTATTATATTTTGGTGTGTGGGTTCTGTTAGTCAGATTATGGAGTGATCTTATGTTCTACTTCGAGACACATGGTTAGAGCTTGGCTGGATTTTTGGTAACACAAATGGTTTATTGGTGTGGGATGGTTGGTGCGTTGTGATTATTTGATAGTATATTGTTGATGTTTTTTTGAGTTTTGAGTTATTAAATATGTTATTTGGTTGGATTACTGTACCGAACGAATATAACGTTAAACGTAAAAAATTGAGAACGTGAAAAACTTTTTGGAAGTAATCTCAGGTGCTGCGTCGCAGCGTACGAGTAGCATGTTCCTGCAGCCCATGCTCCGGGCAGGGCTGCAGGAACGCAGCGTTCAGTGCAATTTCAACACGTCATAGAGCGACCAAGTCATTTCATTGGACGAGAGGCATACTATGAGAGGTGGTCACAGGGATGCGTTCAAATTTAGTCAGTAATTTGAGGAACTGTCGAAATGGCAAACGCAGATAAAGTTGAGCTCGAAAATCCTCCAGCATCATTGAAGTCTCCGGTTTGGGAACATTTTGGTTTCGCAGTTACGTACAAGGATGACGGACAAAGACAGGTGGACCGAACCAAAGCTGTTTGTCGGCATTGTTCAACTACAATTGGTTACGCGGCTGGCAATACATCAAACTTGCACGCTCATTTGAAAAGGCATCACCCGAACGTGAATATCACCAATACCAAAAGAAAAAAGACTGAAGTGCAAACCCAACTCCCACTACTGTAGCATTTAAGCCTCCACCACTCGCAAAAAGTTCAGACCGAGCCAAAGCTATTACGAACGCCAAATACCCTTATGTTGCCATGTTAGCAAAGCGCTACCTGGCTGTATCTGCTCTGTCCCTAGCGAGAGGGTGTTCTCCACAGCAGGAGACATTGTTAGTGCCAGCAGATCTGCCCTTTCGGCAAGCAAGTTCATTTTTCTTTAAAAAAACATGAAAATACAATGACAAGCAAGTCATAATGTCAAGCTAATAATGTCAATGGCTGCTTAGGTACTAGTACAGTTCAAATACAGATTATTTCAGTTCATCGAAATGCTGCACCTTAATGTTTATTTTATTATATTTTGTATTTATTTGAGAGAATACATTATTCACAGTTTAATAATAATAAAAAATATATATATATATTTTATGTTTTGTGATAATTGTTTCTGCTGTACCGAAAACGTACCGAACCAAACCGTGACCTAAAAACCGAGGTACGTACCGAACCGTTACACCCCGCTTCACACTCAGTTGCGAACCAATCCAGTGAGTGCTGAAGGTCGCAGACCGATGAAGCCATTAGAACCACATCATCTGAAAAAAGCAGTGGTGCAATCCTTAGTCCACCAAACTGCAGACCCCCTCCCCAACGACTACGCCTCGAAATCCGATCCATGTATATTACAAACAGGATTGGTGACAAAGCGCAGCCCTGGCGGAGGCCAACCCTCGCCTGAAATGGGTCCGACTTACTGCCGAGGACCCGGACACAGCTCTCGCTTTGGGAGTACAGAGATTGGATGGCCCTGAGTAGAGACCCCCTCACCCCATACTCCTGCAGCACCCATTCCTTCTACCATCTAATTTCTTTAGCTGTGAAAACGTTTCCCTCCAACTGTATTAGTCAACTACTTTTTACACATTTAGAACTGAAAACATAACTTTATAGTTTACCTTTGCCCAAAAGTAAAGAGCTTACACGCACCGTTATTCAAACATAAGGAAGCTTCTCTAGAAAATAGCCAATGATTATTTTCTGTCAACTGACTAGTTGATTAGTTGACTAATGGTTGCAGCTCTACTTCTCTGTAATACAAATCCACTGTATTTCAGTATAATATTCTAGGCATCGCCCTTTTGGTTCCTGCAGAGAAGGTCACTTGCACACATATCGACACGCACAGAGCCTGGAGCAGAGAGAACTGAGAAA
This sequence comes from Notothenia coriiceps, assembly GCF_000735185.1. Classification (NCBI taxonomy): domain Eukaryota; kingdom Metazoa; phylum Chordata; class Actinopteri; order Perciformes; family Nototheniidae; genus Notothenia; species Notothenia coriiceps. The sequence goes on along the minus strand of NW_011338841.1, from coordinate 154,285 downwards.
TGTCCTCGAGGCACAGTTTTAGATTGGATTCCTGTAGCTGTGCTCCTTTTAATTTGTCTGTCCGTTACAACCCTTGGAATATTCAGCACATACTCCATATAACTGTTCAGTAGTATATAGGAATAATTATTTCTTATATATTGTATCTTTGCAGAAGCATTTATGACACCATTGTTTGTCAAATCTTAAAATACGGTTGAATCCTTTTCTTTCATCCTTATTTTAAACCCTTACTTAGTTTTAGGTTTCCTTCGTGGTAAAAGAAAAGCAAAGGGCTTTTGCTCACATAACTTGTCTTTTAGGCCTTTAATTAAATGAATGTTGTTCATGTGCAGTTATAAATCAGTGCTTCTGCTTTTTCAGCATTAGAAATCATTAGATATTAAAATATAATGAAAAGATATGAGGAAAGACAGAATAGCTAATATGATAGACGCACTGTAAATCAAAGTGGAAATAGCGTTTCTTATTATATCCGTACCCTTTTTTTAACGCATTTCCCGGCCCCAAATCATTGAAATACTTTGACATTGAGTTACATTAAGTAGCATACTTTAAACACAGATTAAGGTGCTGTCCAATGTTATTTGAGCTTGTGCAAATATTTCTAGGAATGGCTTCTTTCTTTCAGGTGTCCTCACAGTTCGTCAGTTGGGACCGACTGCCAACATGGGAATATTTAAAAGAACATAAATTATTTAGGGAGCTACTCCTTTCAGCTGTTGGTCGATCTCTTACAGTCAATGATGATGCCTTCTGTAATGAGTAAGTTAGCCAAGGCAACAATACAAGAAAACAAATCATAGGAATGTTGAAGAAAAACTGTGTGTGTGTGTGTGTGTGTGTGTGTGTGTGTGTGTGTGTGTGTGTGTGTGTGTGTGTGTGTGTGTGTGTGTGTGTGTGTGTGTGTGTGTGTGTGTGTGTGTGTGTGTGTGTGTGTGTGCAACCCACCCCTCCTCTCCTCTGGTCTCAGCCCATGCTATCTTCTGTTCCAGAGATGGAGACAGAAATGTTAGCACCTGACAGCCAAAGTGTTTGTTTCTTGGCAGAACGTATCATTATTCAAATGAGTGTATTCAAAAGCAATACATTAGCTAGAATTAATTAGTCTTTTGCATATTTTAGCATCATCAATTCCCATGGAAATCAGCGAGATTGCTGCAAAATGTCGCTTGGTATAAAATTGAACACGGATGGAAGTAAGGAATTTCCATTTCCTAGCTCTGGAGGGGTATTAAAATAATTAAATGTAAGACTTATATGTATTGTATATGCAACTTGCTTCTTCTGCAGAAACCCTGCTTGCAGAGGACAATAGGCTCTGCAGGGGAGGAACACAGAAATGGCAAAGAAGTGAAGCCATGCTATGCTTATAGACTGCCAATGCAGTACTGCCATTTGAATGTTATAGTGAAATTTAATTAAAGTCATCATTGTTTCTTAACAGGAAGAAGAGTGATCATAAGGGTTAATACTAATGGTTTGTTCACACTGGACGCAAAGAAACTGACTTTACGCACGATTACATGTAAAGTCAATGCATAGACATGAGTTTGCGGTGGGAGTGAAGGGTTACGCTTTTTTCCAAATGCTAATGAGCGGCGAGAATCTCAACCTTTGATCACTGACATTGTTGAATCAGAAAGCCAAAACTAAAGGTCAGCCATTAGCTCCGGGCGACGGCACACAGCTCACAGCTCCTCATATTTGTTTAAAAACTAGACAAGTCAGTCTTTATAACTGTTCAACCCACAGAATGTCTATGGCATGGCGAAGGGATTTGCTGCTTTATTTACGTCTGTATGATGTTATTATTTAAAAGTATTTTCTCTGCCGTCTTGTAAGCACACATGGTTTTTACTAACCGGTATCAGTGGGTAGTTATTTCGGCATCATTTTGATATGTGTATTACAAATAAATAAAGTCTAAATTCTACTTTTTGTTATTTTGTTGGTTTACATGAAGATAAGCCCTGCCTCCTCGCCAGTTGGAGTGACGCAAGTAAAAACAAATAATGCTCGGTCAAACTTGCACCAGTACCGCCCGTCGTATCTCTGCTCTGCATCCGCTGTGAACGCACCTTAAGCTCATGTGCTTTCAACATTTATGCCAACACAGTATCGGTCTTTTATTTGAAAGTAAATTCCCAACTTTTAGCCACCAGTTAAAACTATAAATTACTTTATCAATATATCCCCATTTCTTAATATTTTCTCAATACATTTAAATTCTTAACACAAACATACACAGACACATCACTAATTAAACAAACTGACTTTGGTGGCTCTGCTTCTCTGAGATTTTTCCACCGAGAAACTGATTTACATTTTATCCCAAAAGCACTTCTTGCATTTAACCTTTTTATGTATTTTTCAGCTTGTTTGCCAAGGGGAACATCATTGCCTCGACACTGAATATGTTGGTGTGTTTTATAAAGCAACACATCTGTTGCTATTAATTGGTGTCTTGCATATTTTACAAGTTTATTCCGGGAAGCGCGCATCTGCAGAAGCCACGGAGTCGCTGGAAATGTCAGATGTAAATTGTGCCAATTTTACTCCTCAGGCTCCGCTGTTAGATGGACAAATTGAAGTCGGGCGCCAGACACACACACACACACACACACACACACACACACCACCCTAGTTGTGTCTATTGCTTTTCTATAAGTGTGTGTTTTATAGGGTTTTAGATCTGACTCATAAAATAGCTTTTAAAACATTAGTCTCACTTTTGTAGATACAAAAAAAAGAAGTTCATTTGTAAATGTGACAGTAATGGAATTCAATTTATTATTTCTATTCATCATTATAATATTTGAAATGTCCAAAATGCTGCGGCTGGGCCTTACATGTAAGTAGTTTCTGACTGGTAGCTGATTGGCTGCTTTGCCTTTCCCCAGTTCTTAAAATATTTGTCTTTCTATCTTTTCAGGTTTTTAAGAATCTTAAACTTTTCATGGAAAACAAATCACCTGGAGATGACGTCTTCGATCGCCTCACTGTGAGTCTATCGCTAACACTCACTGCTAACACTATTTGTGCATGTTTCATTGATACCAGCCAATCTTGATGTTTAGTTTTGAACCTCTAGTGAAACATTGCCAAATAAGAATCTAGATTTGAGGATTTAATGATTCAAAGGCTTTATTCTCATATGCACAAAAGCCACAGTGTAGTTGTTGGCAATGACGTTCTTTAAGGGGCCTTTTTTGGTTGGTCCCTTTCCTATACTGTGTTGTATAGGTTTTTGTGCATAGTCTGCAAAACCTAAAATACAAAGTTCCCTCAAGAGGGAGTTTCTCACCTGCCTGAAACGCCTCCATTGAACTGCTTTGTTTATTTGCGTATCATAATGACATCACTATGTAACTCTTGCGCTTCTATTGGCTAGAGCTTCAACACATTGTAAGTACATCATATGCTGAGGGGTGGGACAATTCGCTAAGCGGTTGGCCAGTCATAACAGAGCCTACCAGCTAACCAATCAGAGCAGACTGGGCTCTGGTTTCAGACAGAGGGTGAAAAGAGGTGCTGCAGCACAGGCAGTATGAGACAAATAAAGAGCTTTTAGAACATGAAAGCATGGAGACATGTCGCAGTAGAGGCTCAAAATACATACATAAATAAATACCGTACAGTGGAATAAAATACGTTTTATTTCATAATATATAACTATGTGGATTGTAAACAGATGAAAGACACTTCACACTACTCAGGAAGTCTTATTTTCAGTGGATTTTGGTGTTTGGAAAATAATTTGAGGAAAAATGTCAACATGTGCTTAAATATATTTGCCAACTTTGTTTAAATAAGTACGGATGGTGGAATAAATGTGAGAAAGCAAAATAGAATTATTTAAAAAATATATTTTCCGGGTAAAAGAAGGCTGCAACGAAGGAAAAGCGGGGACTAAATTGTAAGGTGTAAGAGAGATGAGATTGAATGAGCTCGAGCCGTTGGGGTGGGAGAGATGAAAGGGGTAAAGTGAGGAAAAGGGAAAGAATATTGGAAGCCGGCAGACTGAAAGAGTTTCAAAAGAGAGAGGGGATGGACCCTGGCAGATAAAAATGAAACTGTGCGAGTAGAAATTGAGAGTGAGCATGCTGGGTGGATGAATTTCCACACATCGAAATCTGCCATCCTTTCAACCTCTTCCTCTAGCTGCTGGCGGGAAGGCCACACACAATGCAGCTGTCCAACACATGGTTAGCCCCCCGCAGGGAGACCTGGGACTTCTCAGGGTTCTTAGTCTTTATGTAACAAGATAACAGCATTATTTGTCTATTTAAGAATACACCCCAGGCAGATTGTCCTTGTTGAGGAAACATATTAAGAATTGTTTAATACTAACAGGTTTCATCCAGTGGAAACCAAGCGATGGGTACAGCAGCTAACAGCCGGGCAAGGCAGCCTTGGTTCTTTCATTGCTGAGAAATCCCTTATCTTGTGAGACGGTGCAACAGATGAATGGTCACTTTGAAGAGGAGGTCAATAGAGTTGTCCACAGATTACATATTATTGTAGGCTTACCTGGAAGTTAGCAATACAAGGGCTCCCTCGTCAAAAAGCATTTTTTGCTGTTATTGCAGAAATTAAGCCCTTTGGCAAACCATTGTTCGCAATACCTACTTGTTTTGTTAAGCAGGATAATCTCCACAAATTGACACCAATGATACCACCTTTGCTTTTTTAAGCACAAATGCAATAAGCAGATTTGCAAAAAGCTAACGTTAGGCTAAAAACAAACAACATCGCGGTAGCATGGCTTCACGTCACCACCGCTAAGCTAAAGATGCTAATGTTTGCTTTGATGTCTTTTAAGTAGTCTCGTTTAGCCACCGTCGTTTTTAGGACATAGAAGCTTCAGACTTTCACCAGTGACGCATTTACTCACGTATTTTAATCTCGTAGAACAAAACTTAAAAATCTTGCATTAACCACAGTCCTTATTTTAGGCTTCTAACCAAAATCATATTAAAAATCTGAATCGGACATAAGGAGAATTAAACATAAGAAGTAAAAGATGCAATGAGATAAATAGACATAAGAAATGCAAGTAAACATAAGAAGACATGTTCCTGCCTTATTGACGGAGGAAATAGTTAAACAATCTCAGGGGTTTTGCTAGAAAAATATAGTATGAAGGCGCAAATGTACCTTCCGGACAAAATGGCGGCCCGCCCACTTTCCGCTGAAAATAATGCATTAGAGCCAAGCGAAAAAAGTTTCTTCATGTCTTAAAGCTGCTGAGTCATATGTTGCACCTCAAACAACAAATACATCCCTACTTACGGTTCTTTACTTCCTCTACAGAAAAAACGTAAAAACAAAGCTGTCTATGTGACACGATTTTCATATTTTATATTCTATACCGTTTTTGAAATATTGTTTTTTAGCATCACTTTCAAATTTTATAGGGAAAATCAGTATTTTGATATCAGGGCGCACGCCGGAAGGAAGGACTTCCTGTGGCGCTTTTTGGTTCATCTTTGTGGAATGAGTCTTTCACTAAAGGTACACCTGTGCCTGACCATGGCTGTCATGGAGTGATAGACTTCAAGACGAGGTAACCAGAAGTCGTAAATCAAATAAAACAAATTCCCGGGTTTTATGACTCATTCCTGCACTCTGAGAAGGAGGCAGAGAGAGATGCGGATTAGAAAGCACCTGGAAGTTCTAGTGTCAGTCACGTGACACTATCTCAAGATTGACAGGCATGAAAAGGGAGCTCCAAACGGGGACAGGGAGTGAGAGGGTGAGATGAAGAGATGGAGCAATTGAAGGAAAGAGTGCGCCGCCTCTGCTCCCTGCCCTCCAGTGTGTCAAGAAATGTCAGGGTGTGTTGGAGGTGAAATGGTAATGGCGTCTGTGGGCAGGCCTGATTGGCACCCGTAAAGGCCAGGCCACTGAGAGAGCAGAGAGGATGGGGGGAGTTGGAGGAGATGGAGAGGTAGAAATGTGACAGCTGGTCCAGGTGAGGGGGGGTGAAGAGGGAGAAGGTGGAACATGGCTGGAAAAGAGTAGGAGGTGGGAGAGAGGGAGGAAGGGATAGAGTTGTGGAGGAGGCTTTCATTCAAATGTTTCAGTATTATTTTATCGGTGGTTTCTTCTTCTTCTACTTATTGGTTTTTAACTCATGTGCACCTTTTATGAGTTTGCTTTGTGTGTTCTTATATCTAAAGTGGGCGCCGGGTACCTGGCAGCCTCTCTGCTCTGCCACCTCTCCTATCTGCATGTGGTGGTGTTTGTGCATGTACAGTATATCCTCCCTGTGTGTGTAATGTGTGTAAACACAACAGAGTGGGGAAAGAAATGTCCCTGTAAGGGATTAATAAAGTATGTCTTTTTCTTCTTCGTCTTTCTGATGATCAATTAGACCCTCCAGAAAAACGCGATTCTGCGATCGCAGAATTTACCGCATAATCAGCAAAATGGCGCAGATTTTTAAAAGGCCGCATATTTATCAAAAGGCCGCATAATCCCCGCATTTTTCCACACAAAGTTGAGAAAAAAAAAAAGTTGACTCGTCTTGACGTGACGTCATCAGCTCGCTCATCACAGAATGTAAACAACACTGTATAGAGTGAACGTGTGGAGCTCACACGATAGAGAAAACACCAAGATGAAAAAATCTAATCCATCTCATTTACCGATGAACATTTCTACTAAAGACCGGGCAAAAAGTGGGGGGAAACTATTCTGCACGCCGTGCAACTGTGTGTTGGAGCATAAGAGAAAATCGACGGGGACGACCCACTTTGATTCATTCAAACATTCGAAAATGCTTTCTGCTGCTGCGGACAAGAAAGCCAAACAACTCACGTTCAGCGAGGCATCAACCTCCAAAACCCTTTCGAGGGCTACAAGAAACGAAGTGAGTAGCCTACAAGATTGAAGCTGGTCAGATAACGAACGAGTAAATGAAAAC
>NW_011338841.1:140869-147341 GCF_000735185.1 Notothenia coriiceps | reverse complement strand
GTGCTATATATATATATATATATATTTTTTTTTAAATAATAAAAAAAAACAAAAAAAAAAACACCTTGAATTTCAGGCAGGGCGCGGGGTTCCGTTGGCAGGGCGCAGCGCCCCGCCAAGACAATGGAAGGGGAAACACTGAGGGGTGATGGTCGGGGTAGTGTTGGGTCTAGAGAAGATGACTTACGTACACGCATGGCCTTTATATCTCGTCTGATAAGCATTTGGGCTCTGGCGTGTCAGCAATGTTATTTGATATTTAAACTTTAGATCACCTACTGAATTTAAGGAGCATTGGATGCAGTACGTCAACCCATAATGTGAATATGGCTGATCTGAGTTTAGGGATCCTGGCTGAAGAAACGCAGGATAGATCGCTCAGAGTCAAACTTGAAAAACAGGAAAACCAAGGAAAAATAAATGAATCAGTCACTCCGTGGAAGCCCTGTGAGCCAAAAGGAGTGGGATTGAGTTGTGTTGGCATTGTTGTTCCCAAATGAAAAGCTCTGAAAGATGAGAAGAGACTGAAGAGACATGTTTCTGTAATTGTATTTAAGCTGTTTGGACTGTTGGCATTCAAACTCAGTCTACACCCTAGTTCTGTTAATGTTGGAACAGTGCCATAAATTATTTTTGGCTTGTGAAACATAGTACGTTTGTTTGTATCTCATGGGCGGATATTGTTTGGCTGCTATGGACTCTAATGCATCTGTAATGAGATGTATTAACCTTTTACGAAAATATCCAAGAAATGACTATTCTGTTCACAAACATATCACGTCAACTCCCCATTAAAACACGATTGCTAGAAGTCCCCGATCACGTTACAGGAACATGGATATTTTTAAAACATGAATGTAGCAGACTGTAACCGATAATAGAAACTGCAGAGAGATTGTTACATGGTTTCTCTCAGACACAGGCTTCAATTGTGGTAGTGTTTTGTTTTGCTTCCTCTTTTCTCATCCAGTGATTTTTTGTTTGGGGTGCAGTCAGGGGTCAAGGTACCTCAGACAGATATTCAATGCAGGACTGGCAGCTTAACACCAACATTAAAGCACCACACAACTGTTCTGCTCCGATGTCCAGTTTTACAAATGATCCTTTTATTTTTTTGTGGACATTCTGCTATGTGTGTTAAAAATATCTGTGCATCCATTTTGACCTTGTCTTTACTTCCCGCCTCTTTCCTGCGTCTCTGTAGCAGCTGCTACCTGGTAAGAAGTTCTGGGAGACGGATGACTCTGGGAAGGATGGACCAAAAGGGATCTTTCTGGACCAGTGGAGGGACAGTGCATGGGGGGCCTCAGGTATCCAACAGTCTGGCTTATGTTTGATACAGTGGCTGTGATAACGCAGCAAGAAGCATCAAGAAACCACCAGAACAACCCCCATCTTGTTTTAGAAAACATATATTTGGATTCCTGTCAGATTCACAAGCGGATGTCAAAGTTGAATCACACTAATGTGGCCATCAGACTGTTAAACTCAGGCACTGGCACTTGACTTTTAGTTTTTTATTTGAAATATTACTTTAATTATTATGTTTATATGTCTTATGTTATCTTGTATTGCACATTCTTATTACTTATAATATATTGTATTTTATTTTATTCATTCTATGATGGAGTTACTGTCACGAAAGCCAATTTCCCCCTGGGATTATTAAAGAATTTCATATTCTGATTTTCTTCAGATGATTAAGATTTGATATTTCTTATAAAGTTAATCGTTATTTCTGGATGAGCACTAAAGAGATATCTCTGAAATTCTGAAACAGACTGGCTTCCCAATGTTTAAGAAAACTAGTCTTGTTCATATTTATGTTTTTGGACAGCTTTTGAAGAGCCACATAGAAATACAGCATAACAGACTACTACAAAATATTACATAACATCATTTTTTTTAGGAAGCCTTAATTAAACAACTTAGATGCACCTAATGCAGCTGTGGGCAAGAAAAGCAATTACAAAAATTGACTGAAAATTATAACAGTTAAAAGAAATTCAAGACCCCGGGGGACTATAACCGATCAATGGGATTATAATAACACTGACTATTAAAATCCAATTAAAGACATCCAGTAAAATAAACTTACATCACAAGTTATATATACTCATATGCAGTGCTTGTACACAGAGCTGTTGGGTTACTGATGTCACAATCTAAAGAAAAATCTGATGTGAGGAAATATAGACTTTCTCAGCAAATATAGTGATTTATTGGGTGGGTAACATTTGCTACAGTTAAAGTGGAAAATGGTGCTGTGTGATAACTTTAAAACATATTTGTAATTTAAATGAAACAGAACACCTTTAAATATATTTAGGGATGTAACGTTCATTCATTTAAAAATATTTTTTTGTTATTGACTAATCTGCAGATTATTTGACAGAACAGAAAAGGGTGACAAATGATTATCTTAATTACGCAATCTTGTCTGTCTTATTTCAGTCCAAATAACACAAACATAAAGTTTATTAAGGACTAAAACTGGGAAAATAAGTACATCTCCATATTTGAGATGCCTATCAACCAATTATTGCTGCCTGCTGATGATCTTGTTAATAATGCCTATGTGTTGGAAGCCATCACTTTCGTGGTTTATAAGTCTATGAAGTTGCTTTCCCCCGTGCATCAATTTGATTTAACAGTCCCCAATCCTCATGTTAGATCACTCCGTGTCTCAACCAATCATGGTGTCCCGTCATCCAGGGCAAGGTTTCCATGGCGGTGGTGAAGTCGGGGTGGGCTCCGTGATGTCCCCGCGCTCTGAGAGTGGGGGGCTGGGAGTCAGCATGGTGGAGTACGTCCTCTCCTCCTCACCCGCTGACAAACTGGACTCCTGTCTCCGAAAAGGACCCTATGTAAGTCTTCGAGTGTGTTCTCTAATAAACATTATCATCTCCTATAATCTATTTTCTTTCTCTTCCAGGTCACTATTTATCTAATCTTAACAATTTAGACTTCAGAATTACACCTTGTCAGACCCTTCTGTCATTTTCTTTTTACTGTCTGCCCTCTGTCAGATTTAAAATAAGAACAGATCTTTCCCCACGTCCATGTAGCTCTGTCCTTCCCACTCCTTCCTTTTGTGTGTTTGCCATCTGCCGCTGCCAGATAATTTGCACCTCTATAATTCAGTTTTAATCACTTTTACTTCTTGTCTCTCTCCATCACGCAGGGGCAGAGGGATGTAGAGGTGGAAGAGGAGAAAAGGGAGAAGCCAAAAGCAACATTTGAAGCAGAGAAACTGAAAGAACTGACAGAAGTTGAAGTTGATGTCATCAACGACGTCATCAACCCCAACGGGATGCCCGTGCAGAACGGCCTGGACGTCAACGTCAAAGAGTTTTGGTACGACTCAGCGTCACCCAGGCACACACACAACTTGAAATAGCTCTTGTCCTACAAATAGCCTTTTACATGTAACTTAACTCCCCTTATCCCACCCCTGCAGTCGTCCCCAAGGCAACATGCCGGTCCCTGGTCCTGAGGGAGACCATCTCGGAGGCCCCGGGGGTGTAGGGGCCGATGGCATGAACCAGATGGGAGGTGGAGGAGGCCCCAAGCCCCAGGAGGACTTCTCTGGCGTGGAACAAGGGGGCGTCAGCATGGACCAAATGGAGTCAGTGATGGAGCCGCTTCAGTTTGACTACAACTCCCAGATGCCCATGGACTCCCAACCCACCGTGGGCTTATTTGACTACGCCAGCCAGCAGCAGGTGAGAGTAACACGCAGAGAGTAGAGTATAACATGGTTAATCAACTCAGTGGAGCTTGCAGGGTGACAAGTGTGTTAGTTAAAGAGTATTCAGGTTGATTTTTAAATTAAAGGATTTAAAAGTATAGCCATTCCTACATAGTTGTTTAAAAACTAAACTTTTCTAGAAAACTAAACAAACTCCAAAAAAGTACTTGTGAAACAAATTTAGAAAAGTCAAAATTAAATTAAGTTTAACAAATGTAAAATTCTGAACTTTTATAACCTTGGTATACAAATATTTCTCATTAACTCTGCATGAGACTAAAATGGGGTTCACCTGTTGTTGTGTGTAATGTATGTGTGTTGGTTAAGAGAAAAAGGTGCTTGGTATTTTTATTATTGTTACTATCAGGGAATGTGCAACCAAACCCTGGTCCACCCAGTAGTAGCAGTAGTCAGATAGCTACTCCTGCTGATTTTATTTCTAGGTCTGGGTTGGAATTAATTCACTTAAATGTGCGCAGTCTGTTACCTAAATTAGATTTTGTCCGTATTTGGGCAAGCTCGACTGATGCTGATGTCATTGTCTTATCAGAAACGTGGCTAGATAAATCCATTTTGGCCTCTGACATTTACATAAATGGTTATAGTGTATATCGCACCGACCGTCCTAAAAAAGTTGGTGGCGTTGCCATTTATGTGAAAAATAAGTTTTGTGTAACCAAGATGGTTTCCAAATCTATTAGTAAACAACTAGAATTTTTAGCCGTGAATATCGAAGTAACAAAGGGTCAACAGGTCATGGTGGTGGGCTACTACAGACTCCCCTCAGCTGACAAGGACTCTTTATCTTCATTGGCAAAACTTTTATCTCAACTTGCCTACAAGGAAATAGTGCTGCTTGGTGATTTTAATTGGGACTGGTTAACTTCTGTGTCAGAGGATTTTAAAAACCTGTGTACCTCTTTGAATATTACTCAGATTATAGATAGTCCTACTCGCCGCCAAATATTAAAGTTCCCCAAATAAATCCTCCTTAATTGATCTCATTTTTAACAAATGTTCCACATAGAATACTCTTCTGTTGGAGTATTTGGCTAATGATGTGAATGACCACTGTGTTGCATAGCCCACAATTAGGGACACTAGTCCAAAAGGTTAAACCTCGTATTCATCCTACAAAAAGGACAAAAAAACACTTTGTGCGAGCCAGAGGTTTTGTACAATGACTGTTTGATTTTGATTGCGGTTAAATCGATCTGTGTGCTGCATATAGAACTGCATTGCGTCATATTTTTATCTTGGTTTTATGGAAATTATAGGATAGACATGCACTCTGCTTAAAATAAAAGTTGAGCTGAAGGGGGACGAGAAAATCCGTTGGTTTTTCTGACTGAACTGTCCAGTCTCCTTTCATGAGAGAAACAGATGCCTGCGGCAAAGGCTAGGAAATTCAGGCTCTGAGAGGTTAGAATGGCCTACGCCTTTAGGCAGTCAAGCTACTATTTGTCAGTTTTACCACGAAAATGTAAATAATTCCTTAGGAAATTTTTTTGAAGCCATAAAATACGATTTCCACTTGCTGAATATCCCAAATGAGCTACCTCTGTGCCCTCACCACGTATTCTGGCATTATATCAGGACAGGGCTGACTATGCTAAATTGCTTCTTAATAAGCATTTTGTTGTCTTGTGTGCCTACTCTGTTTGATTCTGTCAGCTGGACTGTGCCTTCTGCTTCTGGTGCTGAACACTCCAATCCTGACTCTGAACAATGTGCGTCTGGAAAACCCTTCAGTTTTACTCCTTTTACTGTGGTGGTTGTTCATGAAGCATTATCCAAGTTAGATCCTAGGAAACGGCTGGCACCGGACAACGTAGAACCCTTCTTTTAAAGACTAGCTGCCAATTTTATTGCTCCATCTCTTACTTCTCTTTTTTACATCTCCCTCAGACAAATACAATTCCAAATTATGGAAGTTCTGCTTATGTCTTGCTTTACTGAAAGGAGGGGAGGCAACTATTTTAGATAACTATAGGCAATCTCTAAATTGTCCAGTTCTGGCTTAAAGTACTCGAACGACTAGTGAGTGAGCAAGTAAGGATTTTTATGTAAAAATGATATCCTGTCAAACATCAGTCAGGCTTCAGAAGAAACAGTAAGCACCACACTGCACAATGAAAGTGGTGAATGACATTCTAGTATTTGAGATAGATAAAAGCAGAGTTGTGCCCGCTCTGTTTATTGACCTTTCCAAAGCGTGTTGACCCACCGTTGAGATCACATCTTAAAGCAGATGGCTACTCCAGTATTGGCATATCCAGCCATGCAGTGGGTGGTTTGTGAACTACCTCTTCTGAAAGGTCCCAATGTTTTCATTTTGATGGGCTGTCTTCTGAGTGGGTAAACATTTCTAATGGTGTACCACAAGGTTCTGTTTTAGGTCACTTTATTCTCCATTATATATCATGCACGTAACCTCTTATTGATGGAAGGAGGTGGTGATAACTTTGTTGCGGGGGTTTGTGGTGCTGTCTGGGAGGTGAGAGTCGAGAAGGGTCGTGCATAGGTTTCTACATGTTTGTTGGATGCTGATTGGAGTTACGCGTGGATGGTTAGTGTGTCAGGACTATATCTCGTCTCCTGATTAGACAGGATTGGGCAGTTGTTAAACATATTACTGGTGCTGTGGCTTTCGTTTATGAACGAATCTGATCGCAGACTTATTCTGAGATAACTTACAATTGTTGGTGCTTACCTTTATAA
>NW_011338841.1:130738-140551 GCF_000735185.1 Notothenia coriiceps | reverse complement strand
AAACTGCCAAAAAGGCCACATTATTGACCCGAAACTACACAAAAATTATACTTCAGATACTCAACTTCCTTGACATGCTTCACGTTTTGAAACACGGTTTTCTCATAACTTCAGTGAAAATACTCCAAACAGCCTAGAACTTCACAGGTTTGGTAACGATGCAGCCATCAACGCATCTAAGCGTAGTATGGGGTGTCATCAAATGCCGTTGCCATGGCGACGGACCACTCGCCATGAAACACGATGTGGCTGTAAGTCCCATCGACACGGTCCAATCGTCCCCCAATCTTCACTTGTATAATGAAAAATGGAGGGAGGCGTATCCCTCGCCATAAAACATGATGTCGCTTTAAGTCCAATGGACACGGTCCAATCGTCCCCCAATCTTCACTTGTATATCACCGGTCCATGCCTCAACAGCTCTACGCCAATTCTGAGATCTCACCATATGTCGTTTCCATGGAAACGCATCCCTCGCCATAAAACATGATGTCGCTATAAGTCCAATGGACACGGTCCAATCGTCCCCCAATCTTCACTTGTATATCACCGGTCCATGCCTCAACAGCTCTACGCCAAATCTGAGATCTCACCATATGCCGTTTCCATGGAAACGCATCCCTCGCCATAAAACATGATGTTGCTATAAGTCCAATGGACACGGTCCAATCGTCCCCCAATCTTCACTTGTATATCACCGGTCCATGCCTCAACAGCTCTACGCCAAATCTGAGATCTCACCATATGCCGTTTCCATGGAAACGCATCCCTCGCCATAAAACATGATGTCACTATAACTCCTATGAACATGTTCAAAAAGTGCTCAAACTTCACATGTGTATTAACAGTCCGGCCGTGAAGACATCTACTGGACAGTTTTGAGATTTGCCATGGCAACACAATGCTCGCCATGAAACACGGTTTTCTCATAACTTCAGTGAAACTGCTCGAAACGCCCCAAAACTTCACAGGTTTGGTAATGATGCAGCCATCAACGCATCTAAGCGTATTGTGGGGTGTCGTCAAATGTCGTTGCCATGGCGACAGATCATTCGCCATCAAGTTAGTTCAGAAGTTTGCAGTTCAAATATTCTGCTGCTTTTCCAAGCCTTTTTACTTTCTTTTCTTCTCTCATCACACATTCAAGCCCCCAGTGTTCATGTATCATTTCAATCTAAATTCTTCACTTTCTTCTTACACATTACATTTCAGCATAGCAGTTTAGCATCAGATTTTCAGCATAAAGCATTCCCACTAGCAATTTCTTCAGGAATTGCATTCTCTAGTTTTGATTAGTATCTAGAATCTTAATGACAGTGTTGATGGTGTAAGCCCTGAAGTGGTCATCTTGTGTTTTGAAGCTTTCTTTGTAGGAACCTCTGTACATTTCTTCCATGAGTTATGTAAAACCTTTGGCGCCTGGTTCTCCTTTCCCCTCCATGTGTTCTCAGGTCTGGCCCCAGCGTTTGTGCCCAACCCTTACATCATCAGTGCGGCCCCTCCAGGGACAGACCCCTACGCAGCCGGACTGGCAGCAGCAGCTACACTCGGTATGTTTTTGAAATGGACCCCGAGGCCATTAAGATTCTATTGAAAAGATTTACCAACACTCCTGTGAATTTATTTGCTACAGTTATTGCATACATAAACACAGTTGTCCTATCCTTACTGTATTATACATATTTATTTGCGACTAGGTCCGGCAGTGATGCCTCCTCAGTACTATGGTGTGACTCCCTGGGGGGTCTATCCTGCCAGCCTTTTCCAGCAGCAAGCTGCAGCAGCCAACAACTCGGCCAATCAGCAGGCGGCAAACCAGAACCAGCAAAACCAACAGCAGGTCAGTCGGCTGCTTGCCAAAAAACTGGCATGCTGATTGCCAGTGGCTCAAGATGTATCTGCCTCCTGATGTGCCAAATGAAATGTGCATTGGGTCTTACTTCTGCTCGGATCTAAAAGCTGAGAACTTGTTGCAGCCTGTTTTTGGATTATAAACTACTCGGCCGGAAATATTTCATACAACTGCTTATTTACTCCTGCTTTGCTCATATGCTAATAAAAAGGATCGTCTCCTTTTCTGGCTCATTTATCTCTCTGTGTGAGCACACTGTTTAAGACATTAACTAGAGTTGAATGTGACCATGATGGAAACGTATGTCTACTGCACACCACAGGTTCTCTGCTTTGAAACAGATTTTGGAGCACTGGTTTTATATTAATTTGCATATTTGTGATGACAATTAATATGCTTTTTTGTTTTTCTTTTTTTTATACAGGTAATGCGTGGTGGGGGCAACCAGCGGCCTTTGACCCCCAGCCAAGGTCAACAGAATCAGCAGAATGACCAGCTGGTTGCAGCAGCAGCAGTCAACTCAGCCCTCGCCTTTGGGCAGGGGTTAGCAGCGGGAGTCCCAGGTAAGAAAGAAACTCTGCAAAACCGGTTTTATTACTCTGGAAAAATGGCCATTGCGTTGGTATTGCAGCAACATTTTCAGACAGCTTACTTGTACAACTGTTTAGTCACAAACACTCATATGTGTAACACTCATAATGCTACATGTAACAAGGACAAGCTAAATTCGGTAAAGCTACATTTTAAATATTCCTGTTTTGGTCTCTCTCACTCAGGCTACCCAGTCCTGGCCCCTGCAGCCTACTATGATCAGACAGGGGCCCTGGTGGTCAACACTGGAGGCAGGAACGGCCCGGTCCGCCTCATGGCCCCCGGCTCCGTCATCATATCTCCTTCCGCAGCACAAGCAGGTAAGACAGCCGTGTATGTAAAGGTCTGCAGGACAAAGCAGGATTTTGTGCACACAAAACAACAGATGGCACATTGTGGTCTTTAAAAACATGTCCAGAAAGACCCATTCATCCAGCACATGCAATTTAGAGATTGAGACTATACGTTCAAGTTTAGCTTTTACAAGCAGTTCCCATGAGTCAGTGCTGTTAAGAATAATTTAGTAAAGGGGGAATGCAGCTTTACGTTAAATCTACAAGATGATACTCTTCCCCGTTCAAATAACGATGTTGTTATTGCACTATTATCTCTACGCACTAAAATTCTAAACGAGAAATATGTTATTTTATTTCCGGTCGGTCCGTCTGATTTCGTGGCCTGTAAGGCGTGAGCATTAAAGTAATCTTAACCCTGGAGAACCTGACTGCCATGCTCTTTGTGCTACTTATAAAACACTAATCTAGTATGACTTTTTTTACTCAAAGTTGTTAAAAAGCATACACTGCTGGTCCAGAATGGAATCACTTATTCCTTTGTCTCTCCCTCCAGTTGCAGCAGCAGCAGCCTCTGCAGGTGGTGCCAACGGGGGTCTGGGCGGGTCCAGCGGTCCGTTTCGTGCCATGCAGTCCCAGCAGGCTCAGCAGCAGGGCGGCCCGGGCGGCGCTCTGGGAGGAAGCTCCTTCTACGGCTCCTCCTCTCTCAGCTCCTCCTCCCAGAGTTCCTCCCTTTTCTCACAAGGCTCTGGCCAACCCGGACCAGGTTCTGCATCGTTGGGCTTCAGCCAGCAGGCCTCATCCTCACTCGGGGCCTCGCTGGGAGGCTTCGGCACTGCAGGTAGGAATCACCTTTACTAAACAGTATTCTGCTGGAGTCTATGTTATTCTGAGGTCGACATGTTTTTTTGTTTTGTTTCATAGCTTTAGATTAAATAATAAGCTTTTACTTAATAAAGCTGTTCCAATTAAATGAACAGTAGATCAGCATTCCACTGTTAGTTCTGATAATCTAACTTGTATATTTGTCTCCCTCTAGTGGCCAACTCGAGTGGTGGCAGCGGTTCCAGGCGGGACTCCCTGACAGGCAACAATGAGCTGTACAAACGCAACCCCTCCAGCCTCACCCCGATTGGCCATGGAGGTTTCTATAACGGTACCTTGGGCTTCAGTCCTTCACCGGGCCCCGTGGGCATGCCCCTCCCCAACCAGGGCCCTTCGCATTCACTCACACCCCCACCTTCCCTTTCCAATCACAGCTCCTCGTCCAACCTCAACCTGGGTAAGTGTCTTTGATCAAGTGACTGAATAGATTGAATTACATTGTTGTGACTTTATGGAACACAAAGCCAGCTTTATGTTGACGTGCCAGAACATACCCACTGTGGGTATTAATTGGACTTATCTACTGCACCTCTTAGTTGTGAGGGTGTTTAACACGGGTGTAAAGATGCTGTTGCCTCCACGGCAGAATCAGTTTGAGGTTCAGCACATGGACCTGGATTTTCTAAATCGGTCTTGATAAACAGCATATGATTCATATCTGAGTACCATGCATAAAAAGGACATTACTGTTGATGCCCTGCTGAGGTATCGTAGCCAATTAATTGGTTGTTGACACATCTACATCTATTTTGTAATATTATTACATTTGGTTTTTCCCTTGGTAAACAGTTGACAAACTGAAATGTATACAAACTTTCACGTGTCACAAAACAATAATCAAACAAACTGACAGCCAAGTTGAGGCTTGATGATGACTTGTGATATTGATTTCCTGCTTTGGCATAGCAAAGTCATTGGAGATGTTATACTATACAGATTGAAGCTAAAGGAAATGGAAGCGCTTGAAAGGCAGGAAACCTTGCTCTGATACTCTCAACTACTTGGTGTACAGACTTTACTGGAGTATTTGTTTACATCACTAGGAAAACAATGGTGCACCGCACTCTGCAACAATTTCTAGGATGTGTTGTTACCACATGGGACTAAAGTTATTTAAGATCACTTAATCTGATTTGTCTTGCGCTCATTTACTTTTAAACACTTTTAATATCATTTGTTAGACTCAATTTCATTATACAACATTATCTAATGCAGCTGAATACATTAAAGAACATGAGGCAGTGCTTCCCTTCAATGCTATGTTTCCGTGCTGCAAAGCTTTAATGTAATTTTCATGATTTTAAATTTTAGTAGTGGTGTAATCAATTAAAAAAAAAAAAAAAAAAAAAAAAGAATATCTGTAAAGCCATGCAAGTAATCATTGAGGCAGCGTTTCAAATTCTGTAAAATTCTGTAAAACATTTTCCCTCCAGTTTAAAAAAAATGGACAAACCATGTAACAAAGTTCATTTGAAATACAATTCAATTCAAAGGTTTTATTGTCATATGCACAAATCTACTGTGTAGAAATGGCAATGAAATTCTTCTGACCTGAGCTCCTCCAACAATGCAACATATATAATAAAATACAAAAAAAAAGTGTATATACATGTAAATAGAATTCCCACGCATTGCATGTTTTTGCCACTATAATATATACATGTCACAGATTGATGATGTATATTAGAAAAAAAAAGATTTTCTTTCTGTTTAAAAAAGAAGCATTGTCTTTGTATTCTGTCCTTTTTTGAGATCTAGGAGCGTTTGGGCTATGAGCGTCAGTGCCAGCTCTAACATACACCTCCCTATTCTCTCCCGCTCCACAGGAGGCCTGACTAATGGCAGTGGGCGTTTCATCTCTGCAGCTCCAGGGGCAGAGGCCAAGTACCGCAGTGCCGCCAGCTCAGGCTCCTCCCTCTTCTCACCCAGCAGCCAGCTGTTCCCGTCGTCACGGCTACGCTACGGCATGTCAGACGTGATGCCGTCAGGCCGCAGCCGCCTGCTGGAGGACTTCAGGAACAACCGCTACCCCAACCTGCAGCTCAGAGACATCGCTGGCCATATCATGGAGTTCAGCCAGGACCAGCACGGCAGCAGGTACACAGGCAAAGTAGAGTTCACTGGGAATACAAAGTAGAGAAAAAGCAAGTATATCCCAATTAGACCACCTAGTCTTTCATCTTGGATGTAAATCTACATGCCAATAAAATAAGATGACTAAAGGCTCCTATTCACCGTGGAATAACAGTGATCTTGCACGTTCAGTGCGTGTCACACAGTGCCAAGGTCTAAGAAGATCTTAAGTGCAATCTGTGTCAGAATGGGCAAGATAAATTCTCCTATCATTGCAATAATGCTACTCAAGTGCTTTTTATTAGATCCTCAAACGTTTTCTTCTTCAAGCTTTCAAAACTGATGTTACTAGTTTCGCAGAGCATGTGTTTTGTTTTCAAAGCAAGCTGTTATAATTGTCCTCTCAAACATGAAGTTGTTTTTCTCTGACAGTCACAGGAGACAATCATGAAGACACTAAAATACTGTTTGAGTTGGCAACAAAGATTCACCACATTTCTTCAACAATTTGTGAAGTTCAAAGTTGAGAACTGGATCAAAGTTCATGCTTGTTATGCTCAACATGCACTGTTTCCACGTTACAGCCCTCACACTTTATATACGACCATACAGTATATTTTCCAGGTTCATGCTCGATATATACTGGTATACATATACACAGTTTGGTCTTTCATATTGCTTCTTCAGGATTGATATTCTCAGTATTAGAATTAAAAACAGAACAAACATGTCATTCAAATGTTACAATCTATACCGCTATGTGTGGTACAATCCAGAGGGCAATTTGGGGGCAGGGGCACTTTTCCACTGAAAGGATCTATAAATACACCATGACGTCCAGTCTGCACATTCCAGACGTTTTCGTTCCTCAGTCTCGTCAACATCACTGAACTTTTTATCTCTGCTTTTTGCCTGGCATCCGTCACTTCACCTCACAGGCTGCTTGTTCTTGTCTTTTCTCCACTCTGACTTTCATCTCCTTGTGTCTGCCTGTTCCCTCAGGTTAAAGATATATGAGCAGATCTCTCTCCGCCTGTACATCTGTTTCACTTTAAAGCTCTGTCACTGTCTGATGTTCTCATTTGTCCCAGTCTTCAAGTTCGTCCAAACTTTGAGAATCCACTCAGCAAACTGATAGGGTTTCAGAAAGCACACTTTCTCAGGAGGCTTTTATACATTGCTAAAGCTAAAGGAAATGAATAACATAGCAAGGTATATGAGGTTAATATAAGGCTTATCCTCTGCCTCTAACAGGTTTATCCAGTTGAAATTGGAGCGAGCCAGTTCAGCGGAGCGCCAGCTCGTCTTCAGCGAGATCCTGCAGGCCGCCTACCAGCTTATGGTGGACGTCTTTGGAAATTATGTCATCCAGAAGTTCTTTGAGGTATGTACTTTAATTCCATGTATTTATCCTTTCTGTTTTTTAGGTTGATTACAAATGTTCTGCTTCACCAAGTGAGTTTTAGTTTGCAGTGGGAAAAGTCTGAGTTGTACAACGCGCTTGATTTGAATTAATTGGGACATCTCTGGAACTACACCTGATTTCTAGGTGCTTTGTAGCCGGTGTAATCTACATGTAATTGTGGGGTGTATTATAAAATAGATTAGAGGATTTAGAAGCTTTTTTGTTTGGTGTTTTTTCAGTTTGGCAGCTTGGACCAGAAGCTGGCTCTGGCAGAGCGGATCAGAGGTCATGTGCTGTCTCTGGCTCTGCAGATGTACGGCTGCAGGGTCATTCAGAAAGCTCTGGAGTTCATCCCCTCCGACCAGCAGGTCATTGTAAGTACACTAGTTCTCTTTGCTCTGTGTGAAAGTAACAATGTGCCAAGGTGACAGTGCCTTTTTATTTTATTAGTAAAACAACCTTTATTTCACCCTTCCTGACATAGCCCTGCTGTAATTCTGGCTTTTTACTTGTAGAAGAAATTCCAAACATCTTTGTCTCAATTGTAAAGTATTTTACTATCCATGTGCTCATCATTCAGCCTTGAATGAGGGTATACTACTGCTAATGGATAACTAATTTCTCTTTTATATAGCGGAACACTGCATCAATAGGTGCGCTCTTCATGCTAAAATGTCTTTTTCCATTTACATTATGGGTTTCATGTAAGAGCTGCCTCTTGTAGCAGCAGGATCCTTGTAGGCATTCTGTCATCAACAATGAATAAGGCTGATGATATTGCAGTTTATATGCAAATGCTACACTGCAGGTGTTGAGATAAATGCCACTGAATATCAACAGGAAATAATTGTGCTTAAATTCAGTGGTTTCGGGGACAGGTTGTGTGTTTGAGAGAGAGAGAAAGGGATCCATCTCTCCTTAATGGACCTCAATATATTTCTCCAGGGCAGCTGTTAAAGCCCACTGTTATTGGTTGGGCTGTGTGAAAAATGGCGAGTTTGCAAAATGCTTTCGGGCAATATTTGATTTCCCACAAACAATTACATGTCCCTCTTCACATTCTCCCCCCCTCACATTCTCTCCCCTCTCCATCCTCCCTGCAGAGTGAGATGGTGCGCGAGCTGGACGGCCATGTGCTGAAGTGTGTGAAGGACCAGAACGGTAACCACGTGGTGCAGAAGTGTATCGAGTGTGTCCAGCCTCACGCGCTGCACTTTATCATCGACGCCTTCAAGGGACAGGTGGGTCCCCTCTGCGAGTGCACAAACATTTCCACTTTCAATCACAGCAGCCTGCTTGTGCTTGGCTCACACACACACACACACACACACACACACACACACACACACACACACACACACACACACACACACACACACACACACACAGGCAGGAGCATATTGTCACCGCCAAACTACAAAGACACACTTTGCTCAGTCTTTTCCAGGGACAGGTTACATTACCATGGCAACAGAATCCTCAGCCCGCCGGCGACCGCCATCTTGTATCCGCCAGCTAAATGTTAAATTAGCATAAACTGGTTTCTGTGGTATCAGATTTTTAGGTATTATTGAAAAAGTAGAGATATAGACTATAATAGCAATACAGCAGTGAGTACATGTGAAACAACAAAGCACGGTGTATGAGAGGTCGTAAGGTGCTGCGTTATTAAGGCAGGCTTACGCAAAGAGGGTCACAGTAGCGGATGTAGATGAATATACCTTACCAGACATACATCTAGTCGTAGGCTATATACATATTTAATAACACACACCTACACACAGATTCATAAAGTGTTGAAGGAAGTATTGCGTTCTTATGTTTGATAAAAGTGAGAGGTTTCGGTTTCACTCTTATTGTTGCGATTGTAAATGTCACTGATGTGTGAGTGTTTTGCATGTGTTGTTGCTGCATGTTTTCTACACGATGGCTCACGTTTGATTGTTTAGCTGAAAGCATGTCAGGAATGTGTCTTCACCTTCGGAGCAGGGGTGGGCAGGAGGGTGTGTGAAAGTATGTCTCTGATCATTTGGTGCTGTAATCCCAGAGACTGTAACTTTTTTAATTTTTATGAAAACAGTTTGAACTGAGGCAAATGAATGCCTTGTTCAACTCACTGAGCTCCAGGAACACTTAGTGTATGCGTTGAATAAGTAAACATGTGTAATTATGTGTGTCTCTCAGGTCTTTGCTCTCTCCACTCACCCTTATGGCTGCCGAGTCATCCAGCGCATTCTCGAACACTGCCTTCCTGAACAGACGCTGCCTATACTGGAGGAGCTCCATCAACACACAGAGCAGCTGGTGCAGGTAACACACACACACACACACACACACACACACACACACACACACACACACACACACACACACACACACACACACACACACACAGTTATGTTTTCCAGCATAGTGATGAGTAAATAAAGCATCTCTCAGTCCAGATTTTTGAAGCGAGCTGCGTGTTTGACGTGACGTCAGCAGCACCAGCTGGTGTCCTCACGTGTTTATTCAATGTGTCTCTGTGGTTTGTTTGATTTAGGACCAGTACGGCAACTATGTGATTCAGCATGTTTTGGAGCACGGCCGAGCTGAGGATAAGAGCAAGATAGTGGCTGAGATCAGAGGAAACGTCCTGGGACTCAGCCAGCACAAGTTTGCCAGGTAAATTCCACATCTGACACACACAAGGTTTGGATATGACCCCCCCCCCC
>NW_011338841.1:123249-130730 GCF_000735185.1 Notothenia coriiceps | reverse complement strand
TTCCCTAAAAAAAAAGTGTTTCTTTAGTTTCTCCACAAATGAAACTCTTTTTCTTTCTTTTCTTTTCTCGTGCAATCCACGCTTTTATTTACAATCTGTAAACAGTACCAGCTTCCTCTTTAATTTTATATGGTCACTTTGAAAAATATATTTACTGTTAACCTTTTTACCATAGTTTACTTATCTGCTATTGTTTTTTACTTATTGTGTTTTTTTATTAATAACGTGTGCCTACTTTGTTGTTTTTTTAAGTGCAAAGTAAGTAGTAAGTCTATTCTCTTAACTTTATCTGCACTATACTTCTGCTGTTGTACATTTTCCATTTGCGGGACAAATAAAGGGAGTCTGATTTGAATATACATTTATGCTCACAACTCCCTTCCTCTCGTTAGTAACGTGGTGGAGAAGTGTGTGACCCACGCGTCCCGGGCGGAGCGGGCAGTGCTGATAGACGAGGTGTGCAGCCTGACTGAGGGCCCCCACAGTGCCTTATACACCATGATGAAGGACCAGTACGCCAACTACGTGGTGCAGAAGATGATCGACGTGGCCGAGCCCACCCAGCGCAAGATCGTTATGCACAAGGTACGTGGGAACAAAAAGGTCCCATCATAATAAGATAAGGTTGTTCCTAATCCCTTCAGTTCCAATGTTTTTACTGGAATTATTCTGGTGGTATCATCGGACATCTTGCACTTGGCAGATGTGACACGCTGGGCGATGCTCTATTAACATGATTGACAGCTTTGGTCAGCCTTTTTAAAATACAGTTTAGTGAGGAGAGGAGCTGTCAGGCAGCCTGCCGTCTCAGAGCTCAGCTTTAGTCAAGCAGCGCGGCAGAGAGGAGACGATGCAGACTGCAGGAGGAGAACGTAGGGAGGAGGATACCTGGAAATATGTTGAGTAATATAAAGGTTTCATTCTTACACATTAGATCAGTTTAAATTATACTACCTTGAGTATCCTACGGGATATGTATCATTTTTATTATCTTTGTTAATCTTTTTTTGCATTTAAGTTCTTTAATAAAGCAAATATATTTATATACAATAACTGGATTAATTGATTGTTTAGGGTTATTGGCTGCAGCCCTTATCGATTGCTTTTATGAAGTTGTAGAAGTTATGTTTAACTATTTCAAGTACAAATGCTCTTGTTCTGCAAAATAATTCCATATTTGGAGCTACAAAGCTGCAGTGATATCTTAGGAATTATACATTTTGACAGGCATTACATGGAGTTGTATACATTTAGAATGATACCGAATTGACTGGCTGGAAATGTACAGATCGGAAAACCACAAACTATTGTCCAAGTTATGTCTTATAAATCTTGTTTTGATAAACATCAATCTCTTCCCTTGGGGGGACAAAAAGCATGTTTCTGTCGGGCCATCAGCCCCACCCTTCACTTCCTGCCCGTCAATAAATCAGGTCTCTTTCTGTCAAGGGTTCCCTAGGCAACAGCATACGCACAGCACGTCATTGATTTCCAGAATAGTGGTTTGTTGGTGTTGTGGTTGTGACGCCTGCACAACAGAAGGGCAAACACCAGAACAGGGGGTGATGGGAGTGCACAGATCCAGTTTGAACATTGTGTGTGTGTGTGTGTGTGCAGATACGGCCCCACATCTCCACCCTGAGGAAATACACGTATGGAAAACACATCCTGGCCAAGCTGGAGAAGTACTACATGAAGAACGGAGTGGACCTGGGTCCTCTCTGTGGCCCGCCCAACGGCATCATGTAAACTGACTCCCCCTCCCTCCCCTCCGGCCTGAAGTCATGTCTGTCACCCCCTCCCTCTCCACTTAGCCCTTGTTAAAAGCTCTCATGTCTCCTGACCCCTCAGAGGGCATCATGCCCACTCTCCCCCTCCAAATCCTGTTCACAGAGGACGTTGAGTACCCTTCTTCTTACCTTTTTGTTTCCATGACAACCTCTCGGGAGGAGCCTGTTGCTACGGGCAGCCTTAGTTTTTGTCAGATTTTGTCGCCCCTCCCCCACCTGAGCCCAGGCCCACTGAACTGGGGGAAGGAGGGCAGGGAGTGGAGAGAGAGAAGAGAGGCCGCTCCACTCCCTCCTTTTTTTCCTGTTTCCTTTCGTTTCCTTGCTTCTGATAAACTCTAAAAATCATTTCACTTTTTGCTACTGCTGCACACACAATCCTAGTGTCCCCCTCCTCCCCCCCCATCCTAGATATTTACCACTATGAGATGGACGAGTATTTAATTTGTCAGACGTCACAGAATCATAGACACACACGCCATCAGCTAACCAGCAGACAGATCATTTAGCATGGGAGATTCGTTTTCTGGTCTTGCTTCTATAAATATAACGTGTATACTTGGTGTAGACCTTTGCATATATATATAAATATATATATAAAACTTTGTAGTTTTTCTGGTTTTTGATGTTGAATCTGTATCTATAATGTATCCTAGTAGTGACCACATACTTCTGACTGTATAATTGTACATTTGTAAACCCTTGTAATGTAAAAGTGCTTTACCACCCTTTTTGGTATGAGAAGAAAAAAGATAAAAAAGCTCACTCTGACAGAAAATCTTAGAAAAAAAACCCTGTGCATTTCAGTGTATATTCTCACCTCCTTGGTTGTGACATTGAGTTGTTGTATATTGTAAATTGTAATATCAAATTTTTGTTTTGAAAAGCCCTTTCTATACAGCGTAGTACTTGTACAAAGATTCGCCACGCTTGGTTTTATCTTTATCTTGTCACTGCTTAACTTAAGACGTCGTTCTCCCACTGACTCCCAATTGGACACGTTCTGTTAGACTTAAAGTGTCTTCTGCTTTATGTTGAAGGTTTTTTTGTTTTTGACCTTTTTTTAAGATCTTTTTATAGGAATGCTTTACCCCATGAAAAGTGTCATGTGTATGCTGGCTGGTTGGGAGAAATAACTTTTACTCATTTAACCCCAAACCCCTCGATTACATGACTTTTCAGAGGGGTAAACCCATGGATTGTACAGAGGAGATTCTTGTGTTTTTTGGCATTTCTCTAGTGCTGTAAGTGCTGTATCATACTGTCCATGTCCTTTTGGGTGAGAGAGGCAGCCCGCCACAGCGCGGTGTACATTTGGAGCAGCCTTGTGTATATTTACTACGAGCACACCTGTAACCATATGTGTATAGTTAACAGAACCTGTGTATGCTTATTGCCTGGGCAACTATTTTTTGTAACTCCTGTTGTAGATTGTCTCTAAACAATTGTGTGATCTTATTTTGAAACCAAACTGAACAAAAAAATCTTTGAAAATGTAACCGTCTCAAGTGTCTTTTATTGTTTGTGACGCTCACACAGGGTGAAGGGACAGAGCTGCAGATTGCTGTTTTTCTTATTTTAAGTGTGTGTTTTATGAAAGAGGATCGGGATCTGTGCCACAGTTTCTCTTGCAGCCATTTGAATAAATGTGTTCGCACTGATAACACTGCAACACACAGCGTGAGTCAGAGCTTGCTCTAGTTTCTTCATAAATGTGACTGATTAATAGGCCTGGCATCTTAGCATGGCAAGCAGCAAATGTAAGTGTACTATAATAATTATACTTCTGACATGAGTAATGACCCTAAAAAGAGATTAGGCATGAGGCAGAGCACAGCGATATGCATGCCAGCCGCTCTCTGCTCTTAAGTAGAGGATAGGTTGGCATGCAGTAAAATGAGTTGCTTTATATATATCTGTGTAGTAAACAAACCAAATATTTATGATACCAACATTCACACTAGCAATAAAGCTACTAGGGATTATTTAGTAAAACAAAACCTAGAAAAGATGCAGAACTGTAATGTTTAGAACCATCAAAATGTGGAACAAGTTACTAATGAACCCTGGAAAAATCTAATACATGCTTTAAAAGCCTAAAAAAACTGATGTTAAACTGAACGCTAACTATTTCTTGTGTCTAACTGTTAACATTTGTACAGGTCTTTTGTATGCTAGGAAGCTAATGGGGATCCAAAGAAAGGATTCCCAGACTTTACTGCAGGGTGGGGTCGGGTGTTTTTTAAATCATACCATCCCTCATGTGGTTTTCTAATTGTATCTTCTAAAGAAACATGAGGACAAAACAAATCATGCCCTCACTTGTCCAGCTTTTGTTTGGAGCATAGGTGGGAACAGCCAGGATGTTACTTTGAAAACAAGGCAGTTTGGGTGTGATGATGGCAGTAATCCCATGGCTTTGTTGATTTCTTAAAGAGGATAACAATAATAAACCCTTCAGGATGTGAGGACTGATGGTGCATTACCTGCAGTGATTTTAAACCCTGAAACTAAACTCAAGCTGCTGTTTTATGGATTACCAAACATGTTAAAACCGTTGTGACTACCCCCAGGCTCTGACCCTCAGTGATCCCCAACGCCTGTGTTTGTAATTATGTTTGTGGCACTTTGATTCATTGCAAAGTAAACACAACCTTAAACTGTGTCCTGGGTTATTACTGCTCTTGTCTTTTTTAACAAGATGCAAATTCCTATATATGTTAGTGTGTGATACAGGGTGTCAATACAAGTCAAACAGACGATAAAAGATCACTTTCAAGCTCAATTAAAAAGCAGTTGTAGCGTGTCAGTTGTTGAATTAGCTAACATCAATTTAAGATATCAGGTTTTAGTTTAAATGCTTTGAATGATTGGTATTAACCTTTTCAATGACAGATGGTGCCTTTAAACAATGATTACATGATATTGTTTTCCCTTGTAACTGTCCTTGAGCAGTAGGGAATTGAGGGACAAATAAAACATATAACTTAACAGAGTTTATTTTCTCTTTTTGCTAAGCCCTAGCTTTGAAACCACACTTTTTAAAAAGTCTCCATTGGTCTGACATCACTATGTGTGCGGGGCAAACATTAAACAGGAAGTTGACCCTGCAGCCATGAGGTGAGGAAAACGATTTATAAGCTTTTGCTGGTTTTCTCCTTAAGGTCATAACATACAATAGCTTGTTTAGCAGCACCCAACCCTTTGATGGGACCTGAATATGATGTACTACTGTACGAAATCAGTACAAAATAGTGTTGTCTATTTTTGGTTGTTTTTAATTTGTCAGGCATGGTTTTGGGGAATTAGCACAGAGCTAAAAAACTTTGCTAATGGTGAGAATGAACAGCATTGCAATAGAGAACAATGGTGTTGGCTCTAGAGTCCACATTGGTTTCCAAACTCTTTATATGTTCAGAACCCTAACCTTCCCCTCCACCAAAATGCTGCTAACTCTAAGTTTAGCCCTGTGCTCTTAACCTACCTTTAACTAATCCTGAGTAATCTACTGCAGTAGACTGGAACTAGTGAGACAGGAGGAAAGATGCAGGAAGACAGAACAAAATAAAAAACAAACATAAATAAAACACAAGTAGAGGTGTGAGGAGGACAGGTTGAATGAGGGAACCAATTGAGTACAGGGAGATAGAGGAATACAAGTTCAAGATGTGGGCTTGGTTCTGGCCAAGAAATGTAAATGTACAGGTAATATTATATACAATTTTGAGCGTATCTGAATATTGGGGGGGATGTGTGTGTCCCAATGTACATGGTAAATTCGGCCTTGATATATGGAAACAGAAAAAGGTGGTATGTGGATTAAACATGAAACTGTGTTAGAGATTTGGAAATATTCTTCCAATCAGTATTTAGGAATCAGCTTTGGATATAATATTTAAAAGTCTATGAGTGATGATTTGTGAAAATGTGATCTGGGTCGGTTTTACCTACCCTCTTAAAACTGTGGATGTATATATTTTTGGGATATTCTTTAGAGATTTTTCAGAACCTTTCATATGCAGGTGCTTATAATATTCTAACAAAACCCAATGTTGCCAGATAAATGGCAGCGAAAAAAATACATGTCCTCTTCAAATGAGTAGGTTAGGTATGATCTACAGTGGGCGATTACAAAAATGAGGTGTTGGGCAATTTGTTTTTATTTCTTTTTTACTCAAGGCTGATATTCCTAA
The DNA here is from genome assembly GCF_000735185.1 of Notothenia coriiceps. NCBI lineage: Eukaryota > Metazoa > Chordata > Actinopteri > Perciformes > Nototheniidae > Notothenia > Notothenia coriiceps. Next base: position 124,750 of record NW_011338841.1, on the reverse strand, counting down.
ACTGTCCCTGAGCTTAACTGCACGGTTGCTAGGCGACACAAGTAGGCCACAGTGCCTATAAATATTAATTATTGTTAGTACGACAGGTGTGAGCTCATCTGGGAGTGTTTTGTAATGCATTGACCGTGACTCAGCCAATCACAGCGAAGCACCGGAGCTGAGCCGTAAAGGTGTGTTAAGACGGCGGGCAGCCAACCGGAAGCACCTGAGAGCGAAACAAAAGTGTGTGTGTGTGTGTGTGTTTAAGATGGGGCTGCGGGTGCCGAAATGAGCTGCAGGGGGCATCCTCGTCCTGGCTGGCGGAGATCCCCTATTTCTCTCCACACACACACACACACACACACACACACTTATGCGCTCTTTCTCTCTCTCTCAAACACACACACCCCTCCTTCTGCCAGACTCCCAGGCCAAGCAGCGTTGCCATACGGAACATCCTGCCCTCAACGGAGAGGGGGAGGAGAGAGAGAGAGAGAAAGAGAGAAAGAGAGAGAGAGAGAAAGATAGAGAGAGCTGAGTGTGAGAACAGGGACAGGGAGAGAGAGGCTGTGTGTGTGTGTTAAGAGAGAGAGACGAGCTCTGGCGTCTCCTGGTAGTAAATCTATCAGGTCTCGAGCACAAAAACTCGCAGGAACAGAAAGAGAACAGGGAGAAGACGCCTCGCGGATATCTGCATGCTCTCCTGGTTACCTGCAGCAGCTGCACGTGAAGCCTTGGAATAAATCCCCCGACTAGAAGGAAGGATGGTCGCGCGGACGGGCTGCGCGCTCTGAAGTTGGACAGACTACCGAGACATCGACAGCAGCTTTTCCTCCCCCCCACCTCCCCGAACCCCGTGAAGGCAGCAGCGGCACCGCGAGGCTGTGCCCGCGCACCCCATCATGAAGCTGCCCTGGCTACTGCCGCTTGCGGCTCTGCTCGCTCACACCGCCACGGTAAGCACGAGCGTCAGATCCTTTGTTAACCGGGGAGCCCGTGCGTACACAGGAGCATTTTCGTACATGCTTTTGTGTGTGTGTGTGTTTGTGTGCGTGTTTGTGTACGCGTGTGCTATCTCCAGTGAGACGGTGACGGCGGGTGATCGGTAGGAAATCCTGCACTCGACCTACTTATCAGCCCATGGTGGCGACCGTGACTCCCGGCTGCACCCCCACCCCCAGATCTCACACACACACGCGCGCGCACGCACACACTAGTCTTTGTGTCTCAGTGTCGGGGTTTAATGTGTCCCCTTGAGTCGGGTGGTGTGTGTCTGTAATTAGCGGGTTATCTCTAATTGAGCTTGATTGCGGGTCTTTGTGCGATGCTTCGGTATGTGGTGTCTGTCACCAGCTCACATCCTGCAGTTAATTTGGGGGGCTCCAGTCATACTGCGGCTTAAACGACTTTATTACCGGGTATGGTCGCACTGTAGTGTGTGTGTGTGTGTGTGTGTGTGTGTGTGTGTGTGTGTGTGTGTGTGTGTGTGTGTGTGTGTGTGTGTGTGTGTGTGTGTGTGTGT
>NW_011338841.1:122409-123214 GCF_000735185.1 Notothenia coriiceps | reverse complement strand
GGGGGGCGGGTGTGTGATGTCCGATCTCCAACCTGTAAAGTGCACGCTCCCTTAACTGCCTGATAACTGCGGCCTCATTGTCCGGATGACAGAATCCGACCAGGGGCATCCTCACCGCTGTAATATGTCTGTGAGTTTTTGTGTGTGTGTGCAGCAGTGTGTGTTTGTGGTGAAAAGTGGGTGGGGTAACGGGGACGCGGTGTGCGAACGAAGGCTTGGTTTGAATGATGTCATCGGGAATCGCGAAGAGGAAAGCTGATAACACACACACACAAACACACCTCTTCCCTGGCACCATCAACGCCGAGCTTCACTCGCACCCCCCTATAACACGCCCACACCTTCCGTTACCGATGAATCCAGATTTATCCCATGAGGAGGAGGAGGAGGGTGGAAGCTCATTGAATCATTGAGAGAAAAGCAAGCAAGCTCCAAAAATAGCCGAAATGCAGATCTACTTTTGAGTGTGGATTTAGAAGAAGAAAGCTTTTAGAATATCTTTAAAACAGCAGTGAGTCTATTATAGTAATGTTTATAATACTGCATGATGTTTTCCTTCAATTGTATCACCAGTTCAAGCTGTTTGTCCCCAAAATATGATTTCAGGTTTCTTTAAAGTCCATTGCAACCAGCAGGCTACTCTTTGCTTTAAAGGTCTCCTATCATGCAAAATCCACTTTTTCATGCCTTTTATACATAAACATGTCTGAAAAGAGCTGATCAGATTTTGGCCACTTTATGATGTCATGATGATTTTTTGGCTTGTGTAACCATTAGCCAATAACCAACCAAGGTAACAGACGCC
>NW_011338841.1:111221-122390 GCF_000735185.1 Notothenia coriiceps | reverse complement strand
CCCCCCCCCTCTTATCTACTGAATCTCCTCCCCAAACATAACTTTTTCAGAAAAATATGCACCATGTCAGCACAACAGGAGTTAAATCAAACTAGATTTTGATACAGAACATGGACACAATCACATAAAAATGCAGCACCCCGTGGTTGATTTGGTTGTTAATGGTGTTTGAATAACTTCAATAAAAAATCCAATCTACTTGCAGTGAACCTTAAAGTGCCCTCGAGGTCGGTTGCCTCAGGCCAGTTGATTGAGTCGCCCTGATTTATTTAGCCTCGTCTTCATTCTTCCGCCTTGACACAATGTTTGTATTGTCAACATCTTCGAGTTCCTTTGTGCTGCTTCTTCTGCTCTGATGCCCTCTGGTTTTGTCAGGGGTTTTCAACACTTCACACACACACTCACACACACACACAGATTATTACCGGGTCAGTCTGTTACAATCTCTGCCAGAGATCTGTGCCTAATCTGTCTTTAAGTGTGTGAACGGTGCCAGGTGTGACATATATAAACATGCACACACACAAACACACACTCACAAATACAGCTGGTCAGGAGTGCACAGAGGGATTCAGGTTGTGCTCACCTTGGTAACACACACACAGGTCAACAGTCTAATAATTGCAAGACTAACCTCAAGAAACTCGTGGCTTGAACACACACACACACACACACACACACACACACACACAGGGTCACATGCATTTGCTGACAAAATCTTTCTTTAGATGCCTCTTGGCTCAAATCCAGCTGACTTGTGTGTTTCCTCTGATGACTGATCCCCGGTGTCGTGTCGCCGGGGGTATTTCCTGTTATCAGAGTTGTGACATCATATCCGGGCGACTATATTTTACATGGGAGACCAATTTTCCCACAGACATCTGTTGTGTCCCATAGATAGCTAGTGTGTGTGTGTGTGTGTGTGTGTGAGTTTGCATCCATCTGCCTTCATGAGAGCCTGACTGTCCATCTGTCTGTGTGTGGGCTCAAAAATAGTGAATCTTCAATGCCAAAAACTTGTTCTCGCCAGCCTTCGCTCCTTGAAAAGTGCGTGTGTGTGTGGCGGAAAAGCGTTGTGTTCTCGCGGATCATGTTCAACTCATGCAATGAATCAGTGTTTTGTGCCTCCAATAGCTGACAAAGCCCCCCATAGAGGGACGAAGAAAGAGAGAAGGAGCAAGAAAGAGGAAAAAATAGCCCGAGCGAGGCGGATTGAGGGAGAGCGAGGAATGTGAGAGGCAATTTGACACAGGAAGTGGGTCCTTCTCACCCTCCTGGAGGACAAAGTCCCCTCACATACGCACACCAGCCAGCAGGTAGAAAGCACTCCTGGTGTGGAGGAGGTATTTCAGGTGTGTGTGTGAAAGGATGGGTGAGGGTCACCTTCCAGTGGATGGAGGAAATGAAAAGGATCTAGGTTCATATCCGGAGCTGCATTCAAAAGGTCGACGTCTGGAAGTGAGCGTAGACGGAGAGAATAATGATAGCCTTCAATGAGAAATAACATCCCTCCACCCTTTTCTCCTCCCTTTTGGGTGTTTGTGTGTGTGTGGTGGATGAGTACACATGCTGCTCGCTCAAATCTGAAAGCATTTTCTTATCACATTGGAATGGAACGGCGTGGCGCATTTGACAGAAATGAGTTTTTCTTTCTCATGGAAAAAGTTTTACAGTCCGAATCAACTCGACAAAGCAATGGAATTTCCCATTTGCTATTAGACTGATAACAGCGTGTATGGACAGAGAAAACCTGCCTTCACAATATCGTTTATTTCTGTGTCCTGCCTTTGGGAGCTCAGCATTTGCTCTCTAACTAAAAGCTCAGCCATGGATAGAAGACCATCAATTTGAGTGAGGATAAAACAGAGGCCATCACACTTTGCCCCAGAGGGATCTCAAAGACCTTGCAGCAGTCCCTGTAACCTTTAACATCTAATGTCAAAATGCATACTGATAAATGAGGTGTCGCAGTTAGGCGTTACATTATTCCTGAGGCCAGACATCTTTCATGTTATGCTAAGACATTAGTCCATGTTTTATAGACTATATTATTGTCATTTCTTATATTCCTTGCTTAGCTTTGGCGCTGCAGCTTGTTTGCAGAAGCTTCAAAATGAGGAAGCCTCCAAAGACAAAATGCAGGCAGCTCATTAGCCAGTGTTGGCCTCTCGCCCCTGGCTACCATTGCAGTTATTTTGGTCATTAAGTGTAAGGCACTACATGGTGAAGCCACACAGTAATGTGAAGTCCACTAGATATTCAACTTTGTCCAAAAACTTAAAGCCAATTTGTGAACTAGAACTTTATCTATTTGTTATGTCCTCTCTTGTGATAATTGACAGGGCCGCCTGACATGAAATTAGTTGAAAATAGCCCCCCCTTCAGCAGCTAAAAGACTGAAATGCTATGATACATTTCACAGTGACCATTTTACTGCAGAACCATGAGCGCCTAGAAGGCCACATGTTCATTGAAGCGCTCCTGGGATGATCCAACTTCCTGAGCTGGGAGTTTGTTATTTCAAGTCCTGTGAGTTTAAAGTCGTCATGTAGAAAGAAATTGAGGCTAAAAGACATGTTGTTTTTTATGAAAAGTGTTTAAACAACATGTGGATGTTGCTGTATTTCAAGTCTTGTTTTGACTTGAGGGGATATTCGACCAAACATGAATACAGCACAAACGTGCATATCTTGCAATGTTTACAAAAGTTAAATATAGTCTATATTTATATATATTTTATTATACTAGCCGGTTGATTCCGATCCAGACCCCTGGTCCAAACCTCACCATTCGACCAAGATGAATGAGAATCAGGCCAGTAGTTTTTCTATAATCAAGCAATCCAGACAGGAATTTTTTATCTCTTTAAGTAAGTTAACTTGAAACCATTGAGATGATTATACTTCTGAACTTTAAATAAGGTAAATATAGCTATTTTAATCGTAAAAATAGTGTTGTTACCTTGTAGTTTTGGTACCTTTACATGGATAAAGGTGCTGAATGTTTCTTTAAACCTGGAAAGGTGCCATAACAGTTTGTTGGCTGAGGTGCAACATTGTTGTACTTTCTAGTCTGTGTGAATCTCAGTTCACACTGCCAGTCGCAGTTTAGAAAGTACCTGCTTTTCCTCAATCACTTGGCTCCACAACATTGTGCAACTCCAAACTTTCCCTGTGGAATTTGCTCCAGTCATCCCACGTATTAGAAAATAATTCAGATATAGCCTGAATTCATCCAGCTGGAGACTCTGGCTCCTCTCATCACGACCCGTAACACACACACACAAGTGCAGACTCGCTTTGCTCACATATATGCACCGATGCACATTAACATTAAAGTCCTGATTATCTTACACACACTCGCAGGGTGAATAGTCGCGCTGGTGTGCAGCAGTTGTGTTGATTCAGAGGGAGACGGAGAACGCTGGAGGTGTTTTAGGTAGGTCAAAACAGGCTGGAAACACAGCTCGTGTCTCCCTCGCAGTAATTGGGCAGCGCTGTGCAGACATACTTGCATACATATTCTCTAGAGAGGGGGGTTAGATGAATGTAGAGAGAAGAGGAGGGAGGGAGGGAGGGAGGGAGAGGAGAGGAATGGAAAAAGGGAGTTGTGCAGACCACATGATAATGAGAAGGAGTGAAGGAAATAAAATGGAGAGGTAAGGATGGAAAAAGGTGATGGGGATGCTAGATAGCAGAAGCGGAGGAAAGAAAAGATGGAAACAGATGAGTGATCAAGAGAAAAAAGGGGAGGAGGGGACCATGAGTGGGAGGTATGAGGGGGGGGAAAAGATGTATTGGGACGTGGAGATGGAGAACGAGGGAGGGAATGGGGGCCGGATGATTAGGGTGGAGCGAACGCCAGAAAGATGGAGATTGAGGGACGCAGACAGAGCCGGGATGGAGGTAGGGATATCGAGTTAGAGAGAGGGAGATAAAAAGGGTGGGGGAGGGAGGCGTGTGCTGCTCATTCCCAGGAGACCGAGCTCTACCTGCTTTCCGCTGCCGTCGCCATGACAACCAGCATGGCTGCCGCTGTCACAGCTTTATCGCCTGTTTCCCCCCTCCCTCCCTCCATACTTCCCCCTTTTTTCTGTCTTTTTCTCTTTCATTCTGTTTCGTCTCAGGTTTTTTTTTTCTAGTAACCTCTATTGCTCCCCTCATTCATACATTTTCTCTCATTCTCTTTTCCTCTCATTCTCATTGTCTCAATATGATGCTGCTCTTTTCCTTCTTTCATCCCCTCTTCTCCGTCTGTTCCACTACAATAAATGCACAAAATATAGAAGTAGAGAGACGACAGTTGTGTTTAACTTTTACAGCAGTGTGTGTGTGTTTGTTCAAACGCAGGACTCTAAATTACAGAGCATAAAAGCAGCACTGGCATAAAACCACAAAGCATTCTGGGATTTCTTTGTGTCAGAGCTTTTTCGCTATAAATGAAGACCTCAAAAACAGGACGCCTTCTTCCCACTAATGAACCTGTGTGTGTGTGTGTGTGTGTGTGTGTGTGTGTGTGTGTGTGTGTGTGTGACAAAATAAGAATTACAGAAGTAGTAAACCAGCATGTAAACACTGCTAAAATTGTGTTATCACTTCCCACTCATTTTACACATGTATGCATTGGTACTCACGTTCGTCCAGTGGTGTAAAGTAACTAAGTAGATTTACTCAAGTCTAGAACTGAACTACAATTTTGAGAGACTTGTACCTTACTTTTTTGGGTACTTTGTACTTCTACCCCACTATTTATTTACTTGCATTTATTTAATACCTTTAGTTACTTTGCAGAGTTGGATAAATGATGTGAAATATATTCAACACTCAAATAAGAGTATTCCTACACTGTGGTACTTCTACTTTTGCCTAAGCTGATCTGAGTACTTCTCCCACCTCTACGTTCATCACACATTTCCCTAACGATGGTGGATTTCGCTTAACGAAGGGCCGGATGGGCAGGTCATGCTGATCTGAAATCCAGTGGGGTCCGATGGGACAGCTGGAATGTATTTCCTGTCAGGGGGCTGATAAGAGCCGGCCTTCACACTCCTGATCGGACCCCGGGTGTTGTCGCTGTGAGGCAGCATCTCCATCTCCCTCTCCATCTGTTGCCCTGTTTGTTTTTTAACAGTAATTACGTCAGCAAGTGTTCAGTTACTCCATTCTGTCACTTGAACTTTTATTGAACCTTTTTGTGGGCTAGTTCAATGTGAAAAGTCGGTTATAACAGTTTTTAGTTGGTCATCAGAACATTATTCATGAATGTGCCTTCTTGATGATGGAGATATTGGTTGGGCAAAGGTCTATGACATTCTCCCAAGCATTTATTCATATCACATGGTTTTCATCTGCAGAGGTCTCGCTGGTTGTCATTGAGATGGAAGTCCTTTTTAAAGAGAAAATGCTAATCATCCTCTGGTTCCTTCTTCTAAAATGGGTGTTTTTGCTGGTTTTCATACTCTTTTAGATTTTTTTTTCATCAAAACACAATATGTGAATACTACATCTAGGCATTTTCGTTTTACAAATTACACCTTCTGGACTAAGCCAATAACAGAAAGATAATCTTGATGATTATCTTTCTGTTATTGGTTTAGTGGTTCAGTTATTTGGTTTATTTGGTTTTGATCATTACTTGCAGACCAAGATTGTTTTGTCAAAGAATGTAAATCACCAAGAATTTTGATGGTCAACTAATTGTTTAACATATTCATATTTTTTCGAAATTTGCCAAACATGAACCCTGGTGAAGGACTTTTAAGGTGTCAATACACTTGTAGTGTCCCCCAGTATGACTGCTGTCCTCACTTACTTACTAATAAAACCATAACAAAAGGCCAAACAAGTTCCAACCATTCTCTGCTAGCAGCTTATTTATGATTTATTGCTCTTATCTGATTTATATCTTTGTAAATTGTCACTTTGGGGCTATGGGAACGCGTATTGACTATTTTTCATAATTTATAAACTAATCATCCTTGGACACTTGACAGGTATTGATTTGGCCATAAAATAATTTCATTTATGTTCAGCTGGGCTGCTTTTCTGTGATATATATATATTACAAATGATAAAAGCCTTGGAGCACTCGGCCACTAACAACATGAAATCTGTTCAAGGAACTTGTTTCCTCGGCCGCATGTCGTTGGTATGGAGACGTTTTCGACTGCCTCTGGCTGGAAAAGCTATCACTGTTCCTCTGGGAGCCCATCTTTGAAAATGGCAACTGAAAGCCAGCTAAGTTTGTTTGCACTTAATGCTGGTAGAGAGTGCCTGTAAATGAAGACACAGTGGGAGATAGAGAGGCGTTGTCCTGGAGGATTTCTCCAAGGTCCTGCAGGAAGAGGTGAAGATTAAGTAAAATAGGAGCAACGTCAAGCCAAATGTAAATAGCAGAGATTTTATATGCGTTAAATGGTTTATGGTGATACATTTGTGAAAGTACTTTACTTCACAGCTCTGGGTCTCCAGGGGTGTTGGTGGTTGCAGTAAAAGAGGCTCGGGCCAGCAGCTTAGGTACAAGAGCCAGTGAATCACAGTCAGATTTTCCAAGATGCATCCATGCACATGATTGCCTATATAAATGTTTTGTCATCTAATTTGTCAGCTTCTCAATTTGCCTTGTGTTTGATCCGTCAGCGCCACAGTTTCTATTTCCCAACCCGATCTTCATGTCATCTTTTCCTCTGGTAACAAAGATTTGATTCACAGATATCAATTTCTGATGTATTGCATCAAGGCAGAAATATAATTAATTACAGTTTTATTTTATATTTTAACTTGGTCTTATCTGTGGGCATTTCATCATAATTTCGTCAGGATTCACACTGTGGCAGACGTGTACTTGTTTGCATACTGATGTGTGCAACGTGTGTATTTTGCCTAAGTGGTCATCGGCTGCTCACTTTTAATAGGATGGACACGGGAAGTGAGTATTTATAGATAAGGTCCTTCAAGCTCCAAATCAGGAGGGAGCTTCCTGAGTGGTGCACAGAAGGGGGAACTTTTTTTATAGGTGTGTGTTTTTTACATGTTTACATGTTGAACTGGACGCAGAGGAGGCGAAGGAGGAGCACAGGGAGGCCGCTTGTGCGAAAGAGAGAAACGAGAAACACTGTGTGCGAAAGGCATGTGACTGTGTATGTGTGCGTTTGAATTATTTAGCCCAACGTCCCGACAGAGGAGTGAACGAGGTCAGGAGCTCATTGCTGCAACGTTTTTCCTCTCTCCATCAATCCATTTCTACACCCTCCACCACCACCACCACCACCAGCACCACCACCACTCCTCCTCCTCCTCCTCCTCCTCCTCCTCCTGCTCCGTCACTGCAGAGCTCCTCTTTTATTCTGCCGGTCATAATAAACAGGAACTTGGTAACAAAAGGCTTCCCACATGTTAGTCATGTCCCGTCAATTATGGGAAAGTCATGGGGGAAGAACATCGATCCAATTAAATGCAGACACTGAAACCCGCTGTGTGTGTGTGTGTGTGTGTGTGTGTGTGTGTGTGTGTGTGTGTGTGTGTGTGTGTGTGTGTGTGTGTGTGTGTGTGGACTTTCAAGTAAACCTTTGAACCTCAGCGCTTTAAAGGGATCTTTCAAAGACGTTTGCAGTTTGAACGAGCCATTGAAGCTAATGAGCTATGTGTGCGTGTGAGTAGAAGAGGGAAAAAGTGTGTGTGTGGTTGGTTGGGAGGGTAGGGATTCTGTAATATTGCTTGGTGGTTTCTGCAGCTTCTCTTTCCCATAGGGTATTTCTATAAACTCCTCCACACACACACACACACACACACACACACTCGCACACGTCTGCGGCAGCAGGTGATTCCTTATAATCTTTAATTCCAACAGTTGCGGATTAGCTCTAATCTTAGCCAGCAGAGACCCAGGTCTGAAAGGCTGACTGACACTGAGAGAGTGTGTGTGTCCTCGAGTGTATTGTTTATTAAGCCGTATGTGTGACATGATAATTGTTTCCTGTGTTGCAGTGATTGTCTGACAGGACATGATATGACTGTGGCAGATACACATGACAGACTGACAGGTCGCACAACAATGAAACATTAGAGAAAACTGGAGGAGGTTTTAATGGAGGAAAGGCTTGACTTCTTTTGACCTTTTCCAACTGTCAATCACACTAAATGTGAGTTGTAAGTTGTATTAACTTGCGTTACGGTTCGCATTTAGGGCGGATAATGATGATTTTAAGCTTTGATTAAACTTCTAATTATTTTCTTGATGAAGGGTTTAATCACAAGCTATAATAAATGCCCAAGAGTCCAAGAGTATGAAAACATGTCTTGTTTTTCTGTCTCAAAAATAAACATCCTCTAATCTGATACTTTTATTCGGAACCTTACTTTTGGAAATAAAAAACCCCAAAAGAAGCTCAAATATTAATTTCTGCTTAAACCAAGAAGCACTCGTACTATATTTGTGCCTGACTAAAAATACAATTGGGCTGAAACTTATGATGAATATATACTTTTTTTAACAAACAATCTATTAGTTATTCTATAAAATAATAATTACCATTTCTAAGTCCCCATGGTAATGTCCCGAAAATCCTCATAATTGATGAGATGAAACGATGAGATGATTTATAAATGACAGAAATGATTCATCGTTTTTCTACATATAAAAAGTATTGCTTTGGCTAACTACAGCAATACTTTATATTGTGCACTGTCACTGTTAAGCAAACTAATAAAAAAGAAACAAATAGTTGTCGGTTTTATGCTGTTCAAGTACTTAAAGCTGACTTATGATTCAGTCAAAACCAACATGTGCTGAGGTTAAATATGCGGGTTTAGATCCAAGAAGACTTAAGGATTAATTTATCCTGACTCGTCTCCAGTCCTTTCGTTTTTCTTTTGAAATCAGAGCAGTTTTTCCTCTCTCAGTGCTACAGTATCAAAATAGTATTGAGGTTTTGGCATCCTGGTATCCCAGCGGTAAAGAGGCACACTACAGCCTGTGACCCCGGTTTTATTCTTGGTTGTTGTTGGTGCACATCATTCCCCTTTTCTATCCTCTTGCTCCCCAGTCTTGAGGTTCAGTACCCAACCTTAATCAGTATAAGAAATATTTTGCATAGCAATCATGGAGAAAATAAATGGTACCTTTACACTTGACAGCTTTTGGAAATTGTTCTAATCTAATCTTCCCCCCAAAAATGAACAAAGCAGAAAAGGTGTGGCGACCGATTTGAAGGTGATTAGATTTTGTGTGGAGACGGAGGGAGGGGAGATTTGAAGGGAATGACGGGGGGGGAGGAATAAGGTCAGAGGCAATCACAGACCGACTGATATTAAAGGAGGGGTGGTGGCTACAGTGCAGCACAGGAATAGAAACAGCAGATTGAATTGAAGAATCAAACGCAGCAGACATGGAGAAGAAAAGGAGGCGAGACATAAAATAATTTGTGAAATATGTAAAAGTGCTAAAAGGATATGAGTAACTCATCAGAAAAAAATAGTTTGAGATGGAAAGGGAGGGATTGGCTTTAGGTAGAAATGATAAAAGAGCGGAGGAGCTGACGAGGAAGAAAAAGGAAAATTAAAGGGAGACGGATTGGTAGCAGCAAAGAGAGAGAGACTGGGGTTAAGGCCGGCCTGTAAAGAGCTTAGCAGCTGAGACGGATTGCATAGAGGGAACAACCTGGACAGGATTACAGAGACTGAAGAGAGAGGAGGGCAAGATAGTATCATAACCCATATATCTCCCTGTCGTCCAGTTACACGTTTCCACTGGTCAACGGCAACACTAACAACCGTCGCCACTCACAAGCTCCACATTCACATTCATTAAAAGCGAGTATCAAGGCATTAATGATCACCAATTGTTATACCAAGCTGCTAATCTATGTGTTAGACAACCATTCTCCAGCCATTAGTTTCTTAAATCCACCTCTTAATTAATTAGTCAGTGAGTAATGTTGCCTACAGAGGGATGAAGCTTTGAATGTACGGCTAAAACACAATCAGAGGCGGCTGAACACGCTCACACCTGAAGCTTGGGGTAATATTTATTTTTCTGATAAGGTGATTTAACAGGGGCTGAAGGAAGATAACACTGCCTGTCTGTGTTGCAACAGGGAACTCCTGTTCTGCACATTTTACCCATTAATCCTCATTATCGACTTGCTTGCACCTACCTGCTTCATGCATTTGTAAAGCCGACAATTTGTGGTTTGAGGGGGAGTAACGTGTTGGGGTTATTTATTGATGAACCACAGTTTATCCCAGTGCTGCAGCAGGGGTTGCCAGATAATATGGTCCGTAGTTTTTTCTCCTTATAATCGTGCCTTTACTTATTTCACAAAATATATTTCTTTTAAAATGAAATCCCCCGAGTCTTTCAACTAAAGAGAGGGATTTTCCCTTCTCAAATGATTTCATTCAAACATTTTGAAGCCTGAAGATGTATCTAATATTTACAAGGATAAAGGCAAACTGTAGAGAAAATCTGGAACATACTTTTGAGTCTTCTTTGGATCATGCTGCCGGTCAAATGTCAGATGATGAAGACTGCAAAATAACATCTTCAGAGAAAACACATGAGCCATTCATGGAAACAAATCCGGACAAAGCAAATGGCTCGTTTCCTTACGAGTCTCTAATGTTGGCTCACGATTTTCTGAAGTCTTCTGACATTGATTCGTTAGGGATAATCAGTATCTTATGATAAACATCTGATTAGGTCACAAGCACCCAGTCTGTGAGGCCCATTCAAAAGAGACCATATGCTTCTCTCTTTATCCGCCGGCACATCGCACAACCTCCGTAATTAGTGTTCGATGTAAAGAGCCGTTATGATACATTAACAATCAATCGAACTTCCTGACTTGGCCTTCGGGCTCCGGCAGTTCCAGTCGGCTGCCAGTTAGCGAGTGTCAGTCGCCCAATGGGATGGAGCCAAGAGAGCTCAGCAAGGTCAGCTGTTTGCTCCCCCGAGCAGCAATCTGTTTACCTCCTGTGTGTGTGTGAGAGAAAAATGGAGGTATGGCATGATAATAATATGCATCATGCCCCCTGCACACACACACACACACACACACACACTCGCAAAGGTGCATCTTTCCATTCCAGATTGAATTACACAGAGCTGATTGGATTTTTTCTCCCCTGCATCGAAGACAAAAGCACTCCTCTTTCGTTCTCCGCCCCCCCC
>NW_011338841.1:97815-111051 GCF_000735185.1 Notothenia coriiceps | reverse complement strand
CCATTAGCCTGATCTACACAAGCTGTAATTGTATGAAGCTGCCTCATGATTCCCATCACTGTACACAGACAGAAATGTGATTCTCATTCATCGTCCGGTTTTCTCGTGTGTGTGTGTAAGGGTTTTCGATTTGTGCTGAGAAGAGACCATTGATTACCGTTTTTGAGTGTACTCTGAGTGCCCCTCTCTCGCTCGCCCTCTGCTTCACAGAGACATCATGGTCCGTGGGGTGCTCTCTCGCTCTCTCTCTCTCTCTCTCTCTCTCTCTCTCTCTCTCTCTCTCTCTCCGGCACTTCATAGAAGCAGCCACAAAAACAGTTATTGACTCACCAGCCAACCAGAAGCATTCACTGCTCACTGCAACATTTCTGCAACCAAACATCAATAGTCACACACACACACACACACACACACACACACACACACACACACACACACACACACACACACACACACACACACACACACACACACGATGGACAGATCTTCCAACACACAGCCTCATATGCACACAAAAACACGGCGCCCTTTCTGCAGTGTGGGAGCAGCAGTTGTGTTGGAATCTCAAGGCATTTCTGGCAGCAGGACAGACACACACACGCACACACACACACACACACACACACACACACACACACACACATTACACACACACTATCTCGGAGATGCATGTTTCATAAGGTCATATATAATGGAGAAGGATTCCACGCAGAGAGGCCTGTGTGTGTGTGTGTGTGTGCGTGCATGTGTGTGTATGTGTGTTTATGTGTGTGTGGTCTTTAATCCTGTTGGATTGTCAGATTAGTGTAACAGCTGGGTCCTACAGATATACATCTCTCTGTCTCTGTATCACCCCCTCTTCCATCTCTGCTCCCCTATACTCGGCCCAGAGATGATCCACAGTATGCATTAGTGTGTGTGTTGTGTGTATGTATCACAGCTCCAGTCCATTACACGGTTTCGGGCCAGCTGATGTGTCACTACACAGTCATGTGACCTCTTATGAGTTTTAGTGTCAGCTGCTGGTTTTTTCAGAGATCCTGAGACATTACAGGTTAAATACATTCTGCAGTATTCATTTATTAATTGTTCAGTTGTAATTATTAATATTTTAGTCGTGGCTAATTTGACGTCACCATATGGTTACTGGGGTGATGGCAAGCATAGTTTAAAACTACTGCAAACACGCCCTGAGCTCAGAAATACAACAGTGGAGCAGCTGGTGCAGTGTTTACAGAACAGCCAAACAAACTCAAGTTGTTTTAGAAAAGATGTCAGCAAAAATCGTCATCTGCCATTTTCATGGTGGCAAAAATATGCCCTAATAATGCTTATATCTTGAGCAATTGCAATACGCCCTAACCTTGGTAACAAGTTAGTTTTTTACATTTAATGTGTGAAGCAGCAAAAAGCGTTCGGTCTGCATTAGTTGTAACCTAATACAGCTTTGATATGACTGCAGGAAAATGAGGCTGATATTAATGAGTAAGGATTACATAACACTGGTTTACATGCAAACATTGTTTTCAGTAAATCCCTAATGCGTATATAGGAAATTTGAATCCCATGCTGTAAAAGTCACTCTCTGCCATTTCCATTTAAAACATCAACATATAGACATTTCATTACAGAAAAACAGAGCAGAGTTAAAATGGCATTCAGAGCGCAGACCTCCGCCAAGGCCAAAGTTGCATTTACGCTCCTCTCAGATGGTCCTATTGTAGAAGTGGTTCTTTGAACTTCTGTGTTCATTAGCCTGAGGTCGTAATGTGGAAACAACATGAAGGCTAGGACCCTGCTTCACTATTTCACCAAGTCTGATGAAAATCGAGCCAGTCGTTTTTCTGACAAACTTACAAACCAAGACGAAAACATACCCTCCTTTATTGTGCTTAAAACTGTATATCTTATTTTGTTGGCAAGAAGAATGAAAAATGTCTGCCAGTTAACGACATCAACAATCAGGCTGCTAGAAAGGACACATTCTCCACATAATCAATGAAGTGAAACCAGATTTTTATCCTATTTGTCAAGTCATTTGTTTAACGTGAACCTTGGTTTCTCAATCTTTATACGCATCATGACCTCCATGATCAATTTTATAACAGAGGGAGGGCAGGCATCCTTCCACCTAATGAGGATTAATCGTCTTGTTAACAATGAACCAAATGCAGAAGCCTCTGACTGATATGAATTAATGAAGCGGGTACACTGAACATTGTCATGAATGGATCTGGGTCTATTGTTTAGTAACAGATATACGAGATAAATATTGAAAGTGTTTCTGCTTGAAAATGAATTTAAATTGCCCTTCAGTGATGCAGATGCATGATTTTCTCTCTTCACTGTGCACCTGTTCTATCCCCACAGCTCTCAGACCGAGCCCCTCACTGAACAATGTACCATATTTAGCAAGTGTGTGACTTTCCATAAGGGCATTAATCACATATATCATCTTTGTCCTTAGTAGGATAATATTAGAAAGATAATATTAGGGCTTGGATGCTGTTCAGCGTTGGTTTGGTGCTGCACTGAGACAACTTTAGGGCCAGAGCGAGCTGGAATAACAAACCAGAGCCGATGTAATGCCATCCTCCCACAGGTTTTGTGCGGGGAATTAATACGGCCAACGTGGCTGCGATTCGGATCCGCCACTGTAGCTCTATCAGGAATTTGATCGGCATAAAAGACTAACAAGGGAGAAAAAGTGTTTCACCCATTTCCTGGCTGTCGTACACTCGCATGTTTACACGTTTACTCAGTAGTTCACATTCATTAGTCACAGGGAGCACTCTAGTGTGAAAAAAAAGGACAAACATGCCGGAAAAGATCAGAAATGTGTTTGGCAGGGAAATAAATCAATGTTTCCTTCCTTCCCACTCAGTGCACTTAAAGCAGCATGTCCACAAAGATCTTATTTCTGTTGAATAGCCTTTTTACATCATTTAATAATAACATAAGCAGCTCTTTTTAATACCCCAAATTAACCCAAACTCTGAAATCTGACGTCTTTTCGTATTCATCCCCATGTAGTCTTATTTAATCCAAGACACCCATAACCACTTCCCATCTTTTCAGCAGCTAATCAGTGTTAAATTGCTCTGCGGGTTCCTTCTCGCGAACACAAAGTGATGCCTGCTTATGACCCCCCGCTGCAGCGGTAACTGCAGAGCATCTCTTGACACTGTAAACTTAAAAATCTGCTGCTATTTTACTAGGCTTACTGCTGACAAACGAGGCTTGGGGGGGCTGGAAATACTTATTATTTCACAGGAGGAGACATTCATCACAGACATTAAAGCTATGACAGTAAAAGAGTGTGATCAAAATAGAGCAGGGAAATCACTGAAATGGATGCTCAATGGTTTTTACCTACAGTTTGAAGATTAATTATGTATCGGGTATTGGGTGAGCGTTCTTCCCTTATTCTTTTTTAATGGCACCATCTCTGAATTTTAAGATATTGCCCTAATAGCGTCACAGTGTAAAAGCCTGCACAGTGAGCTGGGAGGACATTTTGTGATTAAGAGGCGCACAGTTAAACACTTAAAAAAATGAATGAAGTTATGAGGGACATAAATATGATGTAAATATATACATATCATAATTCCTTTAAAACCTTAACATCAACGGTGAATACTAATTCTGTTCTGATATAGATTTCCATTATACTTTTGTCGTATCTTTTTAAATACTGCTGCTCAATGCATCTTTCGGACAGTCTGTTTCTAGATTTAAAATTGAAGGTCTGAATATATTTGTCAGTGCTTTAAGAGATATACATTGCATCCCAGGTTTCCTTTGATAGTTTACTAAAATGTTGTGTGTACATGTGTATTTTTGGAGAGAATTGAGCCGGCTTCTCTTCATGTAAAGCATGAACAAAATAGTTGAAACCTACATTACATATTTATTAACCTGTAGAAAACGACAGTAAAACCTACAGAATGTACAGGGGTGCTGTAGTAGTAAGGGGCCCCTCATGTGTCTGTGCCCTCTGGCCAATTGGCTCACTATCAGTCTGTGATCAAAGGAGTATATTTCAGGATTTCACCTCCTAGAAATACTTGTGCAGGTTTTCTTTGACCCCCTTGGCTGTAGCGTGCAGGTGTTCGCTGTTTTAAGGTTCAAAGGAGGGCGTCTGACATCACCGTTATAAGATACTGTCTCGACATCCGACCCCCCCCCCCCCTGTGTGTGTGTGTGCTATAAGGTGTCAGCAAGTGTGTGAGCAGTGTGACTGTGCAAAGGCTCTATGCTAATCTCTGCTGATGGTGGCAGGTGTCTTAACCAGGCCATCACCTTCTAACCCACACACACACACACACACACACACACACACACACACACACACACACACACACACACACACACACACACACTGCCCTCTATCTCTCTCACATCTCACTGCCTGACAGTAAGTGTGCTAGCGTCACAAGCTCACCCTGCAGTATACAAAGTAATTAAAATTAGCTACACCTTTACCAGTTTTGATATCCCTGTGATGCATTAATAATCATAATGAAAACATTTGATTTATATGATTCTCAAATGGGCCGATCTGAATACTTTTGGTAATTTAAATATATTTTTATGCTAATACCTTACCTATACTTTTACTTGAGTCACATTTTGAATGCAGGACTTTTACTTGTAGCAGATTTTTCCTGCACACTTCTACTTTTACTTAAGTACAAGATCTGAGTATTTCTTCAACCTCTGCTGCCCAGCATATAGGAGACGAAAAGCAGGGCGCGGTGTGAGGCGAGGTGGCAAAGCTGAAAATGGAGGGAGATTAGAGGTCACTGCTGACAGGTCCGGGGATCCACTTTGGAAAGAAAGATGGGTGTGGAGAAAAAAAAAATCAGTAGGCAGGCTGCAGTTCTTCCTGTAAATGTGCGAGTAGTCTGAGGGCATGAGCCTGGCAATCTGACCGTTTCCAGATAAAGAGTTATCAACGGTCAGACAGCAGCATGGCTCAAACTCTTATCAGAGGAGGTCTGCCCCGGAGAGCAGCCGACACGCAGACGACTGTGAATCAGCTGCTGCTTTATGAAGCATGGGCACTCCACCTACATTGAATTAAACTGCAGGGAGGTTTACTAATGTGGCCCATAAAGATAATTTTACCTCGTTTAAGGGCTGATCTGGGCCTTCAATTTTCTGCCGGATGATTTAGTGTTTTAGGCAGAACTGTTGTGATGTTTTTAAGTGCTCGGTTATCATGTTTGATGTCTAGTATTTTAGTTAAGGCAGGACACCCACATTGTAGTTTAAGCCAGTCATTGCAAAAATGATACACCTTTTGTTTGGGGATGTGACTCTGTTCAAGTTCAGGAGCAAATGTGAGCAAGGTTGAACCAGACAGTTTGAAAAACACATGATTAGTGAACAAGATAAATAATGAATCATAGAACCTGTAACGCAAGCAGACACGGCATCATTTTTCCGGGGTTATAAAACAAAAAGGTCGGGAATCACTGTTTTAGTCCATGATGTAATGACAATATTCAGATGGGCAGGTCTGCGGGGTGCTGAGGTTTAGACTGTTATCCACCTTTTTGCCATAATATCTGTAATGCACCTTGAGAAAAGATTGGAGTGATTGTATTCCCTTCCTACATGTGTATTGTGTGCAAATGGACATGCTAAAAATACAATGCTCTTGACCTGAATGCATTGTATTTCTATATATCCCCCTCATACTGTGGATGCAGTTAATGGAGGGCTGGCTAGAGGAGTGGGACTCACAGATGGTGCCAGAAAGCAGAGGGAGTATTCAAATGATTCTTCACAGTTTCAGAGCTTAGAGATGCTGCAGCAGCACCAGAGAACATTCGCTCTGATAAAATCTCACATATTAAAAAGCGCAATTAACGATTATTTCTCCAGAGCAGCGCTGCGTCTACTGTAACAGGAGCTTAAAGTGTGTGTGTGTGTGTGTGTGTGTGTGTGTGTGTGTGTGTGTGTGTGTGTGTGTGTGTGTGCGCGCGTGTGCGTGTGCGCGTGTGCGTGTGCGTGCGCGCGAGCGCGAGCGTGCGTGCCAGGCATTGTGCAGCAGCAGCCTCCACCTCTCGGGTTACTGAGGAATGCATTTGAAGTCAATCACAATGAAGCTCTCTATCTGCCCAGCTAGCCCTGAAGGGGGTATCTGAACTGAACCAAAGCAGTCAGAAAATCAACTCAAAAAAAAAATCATTAGGTCACACACATCAACCAGCAGTGTGTGTCTGCGTGAAACCCGATTTGGTGATTAGCGTGTCTATATAACTAACTCTGGCTCTTATTGTTATCTGACTTCCTGCATCTTAGTTTGTTAGCTGAGCTGCATACGCCCATCGTTTCTACAAAACACACACCGTTGGTTTTATCTCTCCTGCAATCGTCATATAACCTTCACACAGACACATCACAGACACACACCTTCTCATCACCAGGTTGCTATAGTCTTGCCATTTTAATTTCACACAATTACAATCCTTCATTTATTTATTTATGATCCTAAATTAAAATCTGGAACAAATCAGCTCCTGTGGAACGTTAAATTCTGTGAAACCGCGGAGTTGTCAGCTCAGGTATAAAATCCAGGTTATTGCCGCTGTAAAACGAGCTGACACACCCACACACCCACTCACCAACTGACAGAGCAACTATAGAGAACAGGATCAAATATATGGTGCAATACCTGATGTCAGCTATGGATCACATTTCTACCTGAGTCACTGCAAATGTTGTAACACCGCTCAGAGGACGCACCTATGTTCGCTTTGTCAGAACATGACATGACCCGGCAAACAGATTATTTCTCAGACTCTGTCCTTCAATTTTATGTTTCCCCCAGTCTCCTTTTACCCAAGTATACATAATTATATATCCCAATGCTCCCAGATTGTATAAAATAACTCCGACTGGCACCACATGTCTTACAATGGCAGTACTTCATACGTTGCCAAGAACCAGGATTGCTCCGCAGATGCAGTGGAATATGGCTGTCATCCTACAGTTTCCTTTTATACCGAATGGGAACAAAATACAGTGGTGGAGGGAAATTGAGGGCAACATACAGAAGGTTTTGGCCCCAGGTTATGCGTGTGGTGGAGGGGAGCTAGTTGTGTCTCGTTGTGGTTAGGCAGCTATGTGGCGCAGGCAGCTGCTTATAGCTCCTAAAAACTGAGGCAAAATGCAAAGCTGGCCATTTTCAACTCTCCCAAAATCACGTAAAAACAAACCCACACAGATCGGTCTGAGGGGCAGTTGTGTGTGCATGTACACACAACTCAAACCTATGATTATACCCACAGACACACACGCTGTAATTACCCACAGTGACGCACGACTGCCCGCCATACCATGAATTCACATGTATAATATCGTCTCATAAATTAAACATGTCGAGACACAGAGGGTGATTACATATTGCTGTTAAAGGTTAGGATAAATATAGATGATGCACTTTTAAAGACAGAAAATGGGCAAACAGCAGCCACAGCATGTAGTTTATGTGGAGGGTGTTGTGTGCATAGGGGACTTTAGGGAAGGGGCCCCTGGGCCAGGCTCTGGGGGCGGGGTGTGTGTTTATTTAAGTTGGTGAGTGTGTTTTTCGGGGTCACGCTCAACTTATGTGGGCTCGCCTCGAGATAAGAAACTGTATTTCAAGATGAAAGGAAAATGGGGCGAGGACGGGGATATACTGAGAGTTTGTGGATCCAGAGGGGGAAGATGGTGGGGGGAGGCAGAGAGGGAGGGACAGGGAGATAAGGGGAGCTGGAGGAGCAGACTGTTTGGATGTTAGTTTTAAGGGTTGTTTATTTGACGTTACATAACACCTTTGCTTATGTAGCCAGAGCTCTTTTACTTGTGTGTGTGTGTGTGTGTGTGTGTGTGTGTGTGTGTGTGTGTGTGTGTGTGTGTGTGTGTGTGTGTGTGTGTGTGTGTGTGTGTGTGTGTGTGTGTGTGTGTGTGTGTGTGTGTGTGTGTGTGTGTGTGTGTACACAATTCGCACCACACAGGCTAGCAAAGGGCCTCAGGATGGGCTTTAGATTGCTGAGGAGATAAGTTTGTTTTGGCCAAATTTTCAGCAGTGGACCGGCTGTTTTCTGATACCTGGAGCAAAACTCAGCCCTTTGTTCTTAAGAACGCAACATTGAACCACTTAGCATGTACTGAGAGGAATCTTGGCAAAAAATGCAGCATGGAAGAACCTTTCAGCTCTTTTACTTCAATAGAAGTAGCAGCAACACACTGTAAATAACATATTACAAGTTACACAAGTAGGCATTTTACAAAATATTTAACCTGATGCGGTATCGAAATAAAAGTTCCCATTATGCATAATGGCTCCTTCCAGAGTGTACTTGATATAAAATATGAATCATTCTTAATAATGTTTTTAAAAAGTTGTTTTTGTCAGCAGTGATGGATGATCTCAATCACTTATTCTGTATACTGTTAGGTTATTTAATCCTAGTCAAAGGTTGCATCTTCTGTGTGTAGCATCTTAATCTGTAACATTACCAGAAACTATAGCTGTCAGATAAATGTATATGAGTGAAATTATGAAGTACAACTGGAAAATATACAAAAAAAGTACAGGGAGTTCTTAATTGTACGGTACTGAACTTGAGTTAATGTACTTCAATTGGTTAAAATCAACCAGTGACAAAATAAAAGAAGATAAAACATTTAAAATACTGGTAAAAATCATTAGATAAGAACAGTTGTTTAAAGAAATGATCATCTACAGGAAATGTATTTGCCTAAAATACTTGAAAGAATGCACATTACAAGTACAGTAACTGATTGAAACATGTCTTGAATCACAGAGTGGGCTGCATGTCTTTGTATCTTTGCCCCCGCAGTACGGGCGGTGTCTCTGAAGTGCATGCATTTGAAAGCAGCAGTGAGTTGAGCCTGTGTGATGGTGAACACTAAAGTGTGTGTTTAAGCATCTCAGGGATGTGGGATTGAGGTCAAGAAAAAGAGATGAATGAAGAGAGGAGGGATCACACTCAAAGTGACCGGAGGCTGAGGTCACTCACTTCAGAAGTTCAACCCTGAACGATCCACGACTAATCTCTCATACCTGACCCCGACAGAGGTCCTGCTTCCCCCTCACATCAACATGATACCAGCCCGGGTGAAGGTGCACAGATTAGCAGCGAGGAGGCTGTGTGAGGATCCATGGGAGACTCTATCAGTCAGGAAGAGTCCCGTTTATCAGTCAAATGTGCTGTAGATGTTGTTCATTAGAGACACTGATTCTATCCCACACAAAGTTCAAAATAGTACTGAAATTATTTACCAGAAACCATTTCGATCATAGATTTTTGTAGGGCATTTTAACAGCTGCTCAAACATGAGGTTTTTCTGCTTTTGTACTTGAAATTGTGACATTTTTAGCGACACTAGCAAGTTTGATTTATATCCAAAAACCGTACATATCCATCAGGAAGCACCTTGTATTGCAGCTCCTGCCTCTTTATGAATGGGGTGTGAATGGATGAATGATGACTTGTGTAAAAGCACTTTCAGGAGTTGTAAACACTGGACAAAGCGCTATATAAATACAGTCCATTTACCATTCACCGTCAGCCTTACCTTTATGTTATTTTGAGCACAAATTAGCATGAGCTCACAGCAAAGAGTTCACTGTTCTCTTACGGACAATTAATGGATTGTTTAACAAGGAAATAAGGCCATCGTTTTGAATCACGAGTGCCAAATGTGGGATTTGTTGCATTTTTCAGTTTGATGTCATTGGACACTTAAAGTATTTGTGGTTTATGCTGTTTATCGGACAAAATAAGCCATTTAACAAATTATTTCAGCTTTGGAAATGTGCTACAAGGATTTATTCACTATTTTATAACATTTTATAGTCCAACATTTGATAAATCAAAAAGAATATTGTGAGTAGCAGCTTTAGTTCAAAAGCTAACTGCCTCTCAGTGCTCTGTACTACTTTACAGGCTGAGCATCACTTATAACCGACACGTAGGCAGAGGCTGAATGAAGCCCCTCTCTCCTTAAAGGCTTTGATGTTCCTCTGCCAAAATCCCAGCTTTAGATCGACTCATTAACTATGTTCCTCCATGGAGCCACAGTCAGACAGATGTTAGCCTGTCCACCATAAAGCTGCCTGCAACTCAGCTGTGTGCGTGTGTGTGTGTAATCTGACAAAGTGGTTTCTCTATTCAAATGTAATGACAAACATGATGAATAATCTCTGTGTTCTCTGTGTCTCTCACAGGCACAGACTTGGTCGCCCCCTCCCGATGACGACGGCTCGGCGAGAGACGACATCTACGACGATGACGATCTCTACTCAGGCTCCGGCTCTGGCTGTAAGTGTGTGTGTGTTTGTGTTTGTGTGTGTGAATGCTACGCACTCATGCCCTGGTTCTTTCAAACTCGACAGCTGCTATGTTTCAATCTGCTGACCCTGAAGACCCCACCCCCCCCTTCTGTGTCCTCGAGTTATGGTCACTCTGGTCGCCAGACTCACACGCATTGAGCCAACGCACACACAACCGCACAATACAAGCCATTTGGCCCACATCACAGTTTTGGTGCAGATTTATTGAACCTTTAAACAAAGACGCGCCTTTGCAAACAAATGGACAGCCTGAACTTGATTCCCTCAAGTCTTATTTGCGCTAATCAGATTACAGTCCAAATAGATTAGCAAATTGTGTGCACCTATGTGCGAGCAGGTCAGTGTTTGAGCGAGCTGGCCGTCTGCGTGTTCAGGAATGACCTACTTAACGTAAATCATGTTGGTTTAATTCAGCCTGATTTTTCCGTGATCTTGCTATTGAAGCCTGAGCATGGCCCTCCTTATTAAGCATGACTCATTAAGGGCTGCCCTCGGTTCAGACACTGCGCTAGTAGCGAGCGAGCTGAAAATAAATTACAATTCAGAGCAGCAGAGGCACCCCCTGTGTTTGAAACAGCAACCCGGCAAATTGCTTTATCTCAAACTGTGATACAGAGCCGTCTTACTCCAAAGGAAAATCTCATTTAAAACAGACGGATGTGCATTTTGAGTCACTGCTGCGTTAGACTGTGGCATTTTGAGGTTTCTGATAAGTTTTACAGTAGATGCATTGTTCGAGTTCATATTTTGATATCCTCTCTAGCTCCTCTGTCAGCCTTCATGTGTTTGTACCTGTAAATTCAATTTGTTTCTCTTTCAACCCAGGGAGCTTCACTGCTATAACAAAATGGAAGGTGGTATAATACTATTATGAGATTCAAGAGGAGAAAGGATCATCGTGTCTTTTCCTTTGTTCCCTTCTCTTCTCTATACGACGTGTCCACACTAAGCTAGCTCAATTTGACAGCCCTGTTTACGAACATCCACTTTTTTCAGGTCATTTGCTGCAAAAATCAGTCTATAACGCATTAGCAAAAAGAAAGCAGTTCTTCTCCTCTTCAGTCGTTCAACGCTTAAACTACACATCAAAACCGACATCTGGAGAGGAGAGGGACAGACAGCCTGGTCTCAGTTGGTTAAATCTCTGTTCAGCTCTCCATGTTTTAATTCAGCCGAACTCATAATTAACGGTTGTTGTTCTCATTTACATATTATTCTGTTTGTGTTGTCAGACAGCTAAATTAGCAGAAAACAGAGATTTGATTGCATCTCTGATTGCTGCGCTGCCGTTGTCAATAAAACCATTACTTTATGATCCCGAAGTCATTTGACAAACAAACAGAGCTCTGCTGTGTGATTGGCTGTATTGACTTTTAATCTGAGTTATCACAAAGACGGGACAGATGGTTATCTTCTTCACGGAGCAACGTTCTGATTTTACACATAAAGGTCCCTTAATGGTGTACTGGGCAAGAAGGGTCTCGTGAGAAATGGCAATATTGGTGCATTATGGGAATGCAATGTTGTTCCCGTCAGGGGATAATTTCCATAGATGTTTACCTTTTGACCTCCGACGCAGATGCCCAGCCTTGAGCAGCCATTAGCTCCCATAAGGAACGTCTGCCCTAGCATGTGGTTGTTGTTACCAGTTTACGACCGGGCAACTCTTAGTCAGAGATAGTTATTGTTGTGGGACACCTGGAACACATCCTTCTCGGGGTGTAGATGACCTCGAGCCATAAGTGACAACAAATGTGATTCAGTGTCCTCAGCTGTTTAGTCTATCTATTGAAGAATGTTGATTATTACACTCTGAACTAGTTAATACGTCGAACTACAGAAGGGTTCTTCAGAATTGATTGTGGCATCTCAACCGTGTGGTCAGATCGTGGCCCGTGATATGTCGTGTGAATTCTCCGGCCGAAGCTCCAAATAAACCGTCAGTGTTTGCCATCAAAGCTCCAGGTCTCTTTGTGTCTCTCTGAGTCCTGTTTCCAATTGCTTCAGAAGTTTTCCCCACAGTTCCCAGCCTTTTTAGACCTTGACTCATATAAGTGATTAAAACTCATGATATCCCGGCCCCTGCTCAACAGATTTAGTCCATAGTTTTTTGTAGCCTGTGCAATGTAAATCCCCCAACATACTAAAATGCTCGACTGCCTCTTAACTTTACAGAGCCCTCGAACAGGCTTACATCATCACTTTACAAAAGCTTGATTTTCCCTTCTCATACTTAAACACAAGGCAGGTGTCTTTGAATTTATTCTCTTCAGAGGGCCAATATGATTTCCATTTTGGAGACAAATAACGACATATGTGTGGATATAAGTCAACAACAGGGGGAAGGAGTAGCATCATGTAGGGCTTGTTGTATATGTGACATTTGTCCGTGTAAGGGTAACATCCATAGTTTGATTCCAGGCAGGGATCTTGTCTGTGCCCATCTTCCACACTCAAGTCCTGTGGCAAAAATAGACTATAATCTTAAAAAGAAAAAAGTTGTTTGCATCCACTTTATTTATGTTGTTAAATCTATGCACAACAAACAAATTGTTTGTGTTCTCAAAAATCCCCACAATAAGAAATGAAAAGGCAGCATTGGTGGCATGTTCATACCTTCTGTTAACACAGTTGAATGCTTCACATTTTAAAGATCCCCCCCCAAAAATACGGTCGTGCAACACTGCACCTGCTACTGAAGGTGACTTGTAAGTGTCTGAAATCTCAATTTACAGCTCAGCAGAGAGTAAATTATTGAGTGTTTGTATACAGGGAGTAGTAAATGAGCGTCTAAGGGATTGATTTCAAGCTCAGCCGCAGTCTCGGTTTCTGATTTACTGAGGCTGTGTGTGTGTGTGTGT
>NW_011338841.1:92440-97720 GCF_000735185.1 Notothenia coriiceps | reverse complement strand
GATTTACTGAGGCTGTGTGTGTGTGTGTGTGTGTGTGTGTGTGTGTGTGTGTGTGTGTGAGATGTGTGCGTTTTTAATGTGTTGACTCCTCTGTTTGTTGTTTTTTGATTAAGTCATTATTTAATTCAAAGTCATCTCTTCTCATCTCCAGTTCCTGACATCAGGCTGAGGCCGACGTCGGCGGGCGTGACCTTCACCACCGAGGAGACCCTCCTCCTCTCCACCACCCAGGCAACAGGCCCCGCCCCCTCCGCCTCACCTGCCGCCGAGCCCAGCCCCAACCCGGAGGGCCCCATCGCCACCCCACTGCCCACTGAGGCCGAGGGAGAGAGTGGTGCATTCTGGGACAGAGAGAAAGAGCTGGAGAAGGAGAGAGAGTTGGAGATGGAGAGAGAGAAGGAGCAAGAGATGCAGAGGGAACTGGAAAAGGAGAAAGAAAGGGAGAGACAGCTGGAGAGGGAGAGAGAGAGGGAACGAGAGAGGGAGCGGGTCCGAGAGCTGGAGAAGGAGAGGGAGCGCGAGCGAGAGATGGAGCGTGAGAGAGAGCGAGAGAAAGAGAGAGAGAGGCAGATAGAGCGTGAGCTTGAAAGAGAGAGAGAGCTGGAGCGAATCAGAGCCGCCGCCGCTGCCCAGACCACCGCCGTCCCCGTGGTTACCACCGAGCTGACAACCATCCCTGCTGAGAGCGCGGCGCCCTCTGCAGGCTCGGATGACCTGAGCACCACAGAAGAAGAGGAGGACGTCTACCTTTCACCTGAACCCACAGCGTTTTTCCCCGGCTTCGACATGGAGGCCACCGCAGAGGAAGACGCGTCCACCACTGCAGAGACGACCACAGAGCAGACCACCGCCGCACCCCCCCCCACCACCACCGCTGCACCCACCACCATCAGGACCAGGGTGTCCTTCAGGCCCAGGGTTCCCATGACGACAGCAACACAGGCGGCGCCGTCAGAGAGTACGACCCGCCCACAGCAGCCCACATCTACACAGGTGAGACCATAGGAAACTGACATCCGTCTGCTCTGATGGGTTAGTTGGCAGGCTCTGTTGTCGTTGGTCAACCGCTTAGAGATGTCTCGCCCCTTAGCCTATTACGTACAATGTGTTGGAGCGCTAGCCAATAGAAGTCTGACCGTTACATAGTGATGACATTATGTTACAGAAAAAAACTGTCCAATTGGGGATTTCAGGCGGGGGGCTGGGGTGTGTAGGAGAGAAACACCCTCTGGAAGGAACTTTGGGATTTTAGCCTTTGCAGACCGTTGACATGCACAGAAACCTATATAACACTCTACAGGAGAGGGAAAACCACCAAAGCATAATAGGGCCTCTTTAAGTACACATTGGAGGTACTTTCACTTTACTTGAGTATTCTCATTTTCTGCTAATTTATACGCCTGCATTGATAATACTTATTTATTATTCTGTAATAAGCCATTACAATGTGTTAGATTATTACTATTATTATAGAGATTTTAATACTTTTTACTTTCTAAATAACATTTGAATAGCATTTCTACTTGTATAGAGATGTAGATTTCCACAGTGTGGTTACTGAGGTATAATATTTGAATCCTTTTTCCACCACTGTCTGGTACTAATGCACTCATTTTGGTCAGAACCAATAAACTATTTAGGTTTGATACCAAACCCTTCCTGCGTAATGCTGGCAGCTTAATTATTTACAGACCAGTCATTTATCTGATTGGTGTGCTTATGTTTATTGCAGCCGTTCTGCATTAAAGCATGATGCATTTAGATTTGTTTGGTTTTCAACATTGTAATTAAGCTGCCAGATTTTATGAAGTGCGTATAAGCATTGGACAATATACCACTTTCCGCCAAACAGACATACAGAGGCTCATTGTTTCAGAGGCCAACGTGTGCCATGGAAAGTTCTCCATTTGTGTCGGTTTGGATACGTTCCTGCTCCGTGGAACAAATTCGATTACATCAAATGTGAATTTCCTGTCGTCAGTCTCACTTTTCTTCCTCTGTGCCCCAGGAGACTAACAACGAGGCGGGTGCTGCAGGAACCAGTGGAGACTTTGAGATCCCTGATGATCGTCGTAATGATCTGGGTCGAGGTTTGTTTCCAGTGGATGCTGATCTGAGCGGGAACACGGTGGACGGAGGAAGCTCTGCCGCCCAGCTGCCTCAGAAGAACATCCTGGAGAGAAAAGAGGTCTTGATAGGTAGGAGCTTCTGATCCTCTTGGTAGCCACCTCTTAGATCAACAGATCACATTTCCCTGTTGCCTCCCGTATGTTTCCTCTGCCTTCTGGGAGCCGCTAAGATAAACTGGCATTAGCTCACGTTCAAGTAGTACAGATTCATCCCGCTGAGTGAATGTGCTACTTAGCCCTGTTTGACCCGTTGAGAACAAGCAAACCCCTTCTTGGGTTATCCAACCCCTCCTCTCTCCCCTCTTTTTCCCATCATTTAGCTTCTGGGTAAAACCAATTCATTTTCAAGTGCCCCCTCTCCTCATCCCAAAGAGCTGTTGTAGAAAGTGAGGCAGCAGCCAACTTGCCTGACCTGACTGGCTCTCTGTCTTTCCTTCAGCTCTTCTGATTGGTGGATTGATGGCGGTGGTTTTCGCTGATTTCCTGGTCATCGGTAAAGAACAGGAGGCATCAGACTTTAGACTAGACTGTCTTTATGAAATACATCTGTACATGTCTGACTCATACATATCCATGTAGAGTGCTGGACATGTATCAACACTGTATTCCCTTTCACTTAAAATAACTTAATATATATACACAGTGATGTGCAGGTATTTCACCATCTTTGACTTTTCACACACGGCTTTAGGACACTTATCTTTTATGACAGAGTTTATCTCTACATTAAGGGGAAATAGCAATTCTGCAAAAGCTTTAAGTTTTGATAAATTTAATAACTTTCAGGATCAGGATAATATTTTTGCCCAAACCAAATATTTCTGATTAAATTAATCCTTTTGTCTTTCCTCTTTAAAGATTTGTATTGAAAACTATTATGAACAATCATGCCTTTCACTCGGCCTAAATCTATATGTTTCACAGAACTGTGGCAGAGCGTCAACATTTTCCC
The DNA here is from genome assembly GCF_000735185.1 of Notothenia coriiceps. Classification (NCBI taxonomy): domain Eukaryota; kingdom Metazoa; phylum Chordata; class Actinopteri; order Perciformes; family Nototheniidae; genus Notothenia; species Notothenia coriiceps. The sequence continues at coordinate 94,639 of NW_011338841.1, read as the reverse complement.
ATAGCGATGGCTCCAGTCTTTCTAATGTCTTTCTATTTAATTGAAATGTCATTAGGTCATGAGAAAAGGGTAAAGGGGAACTCATTAGGAGGTACTGTAGGAAAGGAATCTTACATTAGGCTTCATGATTATAAAGCGGAGGCAGATTATTGACGTGGCTCTCTAAATGATGCTGCTGCTGCTGCTGCTGCAGGGAACTGTGGGACAACATAATTGCTTTTCCTTTTGTAGGGATTGTCATCTAGAAGAAAGGAAGCACCATATTTCTTAGCGTTTACAGAATTTGACCAGCTGCCACGTCTCTTTTCTTTACTTCTCTGTAATTTCACTAAAGTAGTAACTTTCCAAAGCAAAAAGTCTAACCGCACTAAATTGGGCTCTCTTTGTGGGGTTTGCATGTTCTTCCCATGTTAGCGTGAGTTCTCTCTGCGCCCTCCAGCTCCCTCCCACAGTCTAACAACATGCAGGTTAGTTTAGTCGTTGACCCTGGATCGCCCGTAGGTTTAAATCGTTCTCTCTTTGTGTCAGCCCTGTGATTGCATGGCGACCGATCCAAGGTGCACCCTGCCCCTCGCCCAATGTCAACTTAGAGAATAAGCGTAGGTGGACTTGAAACATTGCAATTCAAATATCTAAACTAACAATTCAAATGTCCACTAACAATTTTCTTTCTAAATATTTATGCACTATAAAACTTAAACCATATCTTACAAATGTAAAATAAAATTAGATTTAACTACGAGTGTGTGAAACGTCAAGAGTGGTGAATACTTTTGCAGTCACAAAGGAGTGGTGAGACGTGATGTTATCTTAAATACCCCAGCCTTTATACTCTGATATTAGCAATAATGGAATAAACAAAGACAACACCTCCCACACAATGAACGGGAACAAAGCATTCAACACCAGTTTGGAGGATGTTCTCTATTTTGGCATCAATACCAATTAGTTTAACGAGGGAACGCTTTTTTTTTCTCATTTGATAACCACACATGAATTTATCACACGCAGCAAGAGGTCATTAGCGATGTGCGCAGAGGAAGCTGGTTAACTGCAGCTGCTGCGATTGGTTTCACAGGCCCGTCGGGAAACAAACTACTATGTAGCACTGCAGGGCTGTAATTTAGCACAAAGCTGTTGGGAGCCCAGGACGTATGTTGGCACATTCAGGATCATCAGTCTTCACTTAGCGGCTAGGTGATCGTGATGCTGTGGTAGCTCTGCTTTCAGACTAGGAGTGTTTGATGCAGTCTGTAGGGATGTAGTCTGCTGCAGGATGTAGCAGTGCCTCTAATGGCATTTGTGTTTTTCTGTGTTGTAGGATTTGTGATGTTCTGGAAAGGTTTTCTAAGATTTGCAACCCTCTCTTTCTCTTTCTGTCCAGCGGTGATCGTGGGAGGAGTAGTGGGCGCCTTGTTTGCCGCTTTCCTGGTGATGCTGCTGGTGTACAGGATGAAGAAGAAGGACGAGGGCAGCTACACGCTGGAGGAGCCCAAACAAGCCACCGTCACCTACCAGAAACCAGACAAGCAGGAGGAGTTTTACGCATAACACTCGTACGGCAGAGAGACAAACCGCACACGGAGGGAGAGAGAAAGAGCGAGAGAGAGAGAAGAGGGAAAGATACTCTAAGCCCCCGTCCTCCTCCTCTTCTTCGTCGCCTCCCCCTCATCCCTCTCTCCTCTCGTCTCCGAAACACTTGAGAGCGCCTCTCTCTCTCTCTGCGGACTCGGAACTTTCTTTTCAATGAAAATGAAAAAGAGGAAAAAAAAACAAAAAAAAATCCAAATATATTCTGAAAAAATAACACACATACACACAAGATGTTTTTTAAAGTAAATGTTGTTATTAATATTCTACAGATTCTCTTGTTCTGTGTAATGATATGATTATTTTGTAAGAAAAACAAACAAAACACAAGCTCTTATCCTGTGTTTTCCAGCACAAAATAAATCTTCCTCCTCAGTTTTTATGGAGCAAATGAAAAAGCTTGAAAGAAAGAGGAGAGGGGCGAGGCGAGTTGAGCGAGACACAAAAGAAAAAGACGAGTGATGGCCTCGACTCTGCCCCTCGCCCCCGAAGAACACACAGAGCGTCTGGTTGGCCGCACAGAGCCCAGGGTCAAAGGTGAGAGGAAAGGTCTCTTTTGTGCCTTCCATCCCTCTCTGGTGCTCAAAGACGCAAACACATCCATACAGC
>NW_011338841.1:81313-92403 GCF_000735185.1 Notothenia coriiceps | reverse complement strand
CTTTAGATGAGCTGTGCTCTCGTCAGCCACACACACACACACACACACACACACACACACACACACACACACACACACACACACACACACACACACACACACACACACACACACACACACACACACACACACACACACACACACACAAACACACACTCTCTATCTCTCTCTCTCTCTCACACACACACACACACACACACACACACACACACACACACACACACACACACCTTGCTGTGCATTTAATTACACCACACAGACTTTTTGAGTATACTTTTCATCATATCATTCTAACGCTTAATCAAACCCATCGTCATTGTGTATGTCATCACTTGTGAAACGAGCGAGATCAGGTGGTTTCAATATGTTATTGATTAGTTATCAGTTGCCGGTTGGTTTAAAGTTTGCTCTGTTTGTGTCAAAGCACAACTACATGTCCAGTCATCACCTCATCTGATATCTCCCCCCCATCACCACCACTCCCAGACACACCTTTTGCGTGGCTCACTTTCTTTTTCTTCCATCATTGGCTCTGTTTGGGGATGGGTTGGGCCTCTGGGAAGCGAGAGGGGCTCTAACGAGAAACCGAAAGTGTGAATCCGCACAGGAAGTTGCTCCATACATGCACTAATTCATTCAAAAATCATAACTTCTGTCATTAAAGCTTTGTTTATGAGGAGGAACTCTGAATCGGTGTTGATGGGGTCAACTTTAACCTGTTGTGGACTCGTTTTGGGGAGGGGAAAACAGGGGGGAAGGGGTTTGGTTTGGGGAATGTGAGGAGGAGACAGGAGGGCTGTGCTTCTATCTAAGAGATTGTAACAATAACCACACCAGTGCGACTGGGCTAGTAGCTTCTATTATACTCAGTACTGTAGAACAAAAATGCATGGGAGTCAAAACAAAACTAACTGGGTGTGTGTGTATGCTTGTGTGTGTGTTTCTGTGCGTTTGAAAGGAAAAGAGGGGTGAGTTAAAGTTGGAATGTACTGTGGCCGAGTGTGTGTTTACCTACTCCAGCAGTTCTCACGCTCTTCCACAGACAGGTAACACACCGCCACCACTCCTGTGTGTGTGTGTGCGTGTGCGTGTGCGTGTGTGTGTGTGTGTGTGTGTGTGTCGCCTGCCCCCTCGCCAGCGTGAGTGTGTGTCTTCACCTCATCTATACGCGCCACCCGTGTGTATGTGTGTATGTCTGTGAGTGCTTCACCTTGGTATTTCACAGCAGACTTTTGTGTACACTGACTAGCCTGTCGACGTGATTGTGTGTCTGCGAGTGTTCCTGTTCACTGCTGAACGAGGGGCAGCTGGTCCCTCACAGCGGCTTTCACACACACTGACTGTCTTTTCACTGTATGTCTGTCTGCCTGTCTCCCTGCAGCAGACGGACAGACAACACGCCACTTTCTCACAGGCAGGAATGATCTTAACACGTACTGTCTTTTATAAAGTGACTGTCAGCGTAAACAAAAAGTGAGTGTTTGTACCCATCTAAGCCTGCGTAGCCAAATAAGACGTGTGTGTGCGTGAGTGAGAAAGAGAGGGTGAATTTGTACGTGTGAGTGTAGGTATGAATGTGTATGGGTGTAAGTGTGTGTGAAGCCCAACGGAGGCTACACTACTCTATGTTTGCTGTTCCCATTCCTGTTTTTATACATTTGCATTTTTTTAAGGCTGAGTTTCTGTCATTGGCTGAGTGAGCGAGAGGAGGCGGATACTCCACTCACCGCCCTGTCACTAATCTGCCACTCTGTTCCAAAATAAAAAACCTGGTTGGGTAAATCTGTCCTCTCTTGTCTTTTTTGTCTTTTATTAAAGTGGATAAATCAATGCACCTGTGACTTTTCATTCTGCTGTTTGTGTCTAGTCAGCTTTAAATAATACATGAGGTAGGTAGACTTATCCTCCCTTTTCCAGCCGTTATGCTAAGCTAACAGATTGCTCACTGTAGCTGGTATCAATCTTCTGATCTCACTAAGTTATTTTTCTACTTTGAAGTAGGCTACAGTGCACATACCAGACAACCAGAGAGAACATTGAAACCAATCTGTACCTGTCCTGAAAAATAAAACATGGTTCAAGATTTATTGGAGGTCAATTTGCATAATTTAATAATCATAATTCTACCAATTAGGGTCTGCGCAGATACTTAAGGTATACTGATTGTTGTATTCAGTTGACAGGTGCTTTATTTTATTAATCATAACTTTCATTTTGTTCCTAGTGACTTCATATCATTGTCTGTTTTTGTTTTAAATAGTGCTTTTAAATTTAAATAACCCCTTTCAAGGCACTCAATTCCACCCATGCAGTTTTATTAGATAAAACGAGTTATTATATTTAAAGTACAAACTATTTTGGGGGATGGGAGTCACTGTGCAGCAGCAGACACATATCCTCATTTGCAAACTATATGTAACCTTCCATTAAAAAAAATATATAAAATGTTTCCATATCACATTAATTTCATTTCTAATTAGTTAGACTTTTGCTATGAAGGCTGTTTTTTTTAAGGAACGTATTCTCTGTAGTCGGTATTAATCTGGTTAATACATATATATGCGTAGTAAATGAGATCAATATAAATGGAAATTATATTGATTTGAATTGACATTTGTTTTTGGCTAATAGATACGGAAACAATACCAGACCCACTTTACTTGATTGTATGCTAATTTCCTTACAAATGCACCATTATTTAAAGTACAAAAACCAATTAACATGCAGTGAACCTGGGAGTTTTTGGAGGCTCTAGGGGTCAAAGTAATCCATCGTTGTTCATTAATATAATTACGACCTGTCAAGGGTGTACCAGCCTCACTCAACGTCAGCTGGGACAGGCTGTGGCCTCCTGCGACTTTGCTGGGTGAATGTGTTAAAGGACTTTATTTAATACAATACATAATAAATCACAAGAATAGTATGTTTTAGAAGCCCTCGCTACTCATTCTGTGACAAAAAGAAATTCTATGAAATCATAAAGATTGTGGCTATGGTTGAGAACAATATTGTAATAATGCCTTGTTTGCATTTGTATTACCTCTAAATGCACCTGATTTGTTGGGTAGCTTCCAGAAGAGCTGCTAAAGTAAGCTTTACTTGGAGGTTTCTACACAACTAATCCAGATTCAACTGGAGTAACGTTCAATTAAATTCCCATTATCATTGACATCTTCATTAGTACTTCCCACATCCACTAAATAAAGCTGCAGTTTGTCAAATGTCTAACTTGATTAACATGACTTCCCAAATTGTAAATAAACACCTTTTTCTTTTATAAAACCATATTCTGTTGTATGTAATCTTTCATAAATATGTGCCTATTATCAGTCTCTGATATTTCTGCTTCCACTTTAATGCATTTTGTGGTGCTCACAGTCACATCAAATATAATTTTTCAGAAACAGCAACACATCTATTCCTAATTCCCAATCCTCTTCTCTAATCCAGAGAACAGAAAGTATCAACATTACAATTTCTCTAACTGCAGTTTGTGTGAAAAATGTTCTCGGTGTGGTTTGGATTAAAGAATGAAGCAACCAGGGCATTGTTGCTGGAAAGACACACTACTGTTGAATTATTTAAAAGTGAATTTCCAATGCTGTGAGCATTACAAATGAAATTCCATTTGTCTCCACTTGCTGGGCTGGAGGAATAAATCTCAGAGACAGATATCTCAAGATTTTGGGAAAAACAATTGTGAGTGAAAAACATTTTGTAATTTGGGTGAGCTGAACCTTTTATTTTGGTCTTGGCTGTGACTAACCCCCCCCCCTGGTGCTGGATTGAACTTGAGGCCGAGGATTTGCTCGTCACTCAGGACTCAGCAGTGGCTGCTCTGAATGAGAATATATTTTAGTAACACACATTCAAGAGAACTCGCATGCAGACACAAAGTCTCCCTCTGGTGTTCTCACACACCAGCATTAGCCTGGCCTTCATACCATTTCTGACCTCGTAACTTTACACGCAGCCCATATGACTCAACGCTACATCTGACCGAATTCTGTATATATTTATATGTGTGATGGCAGCCTCTTAACAAGCTATTTACACTTGCTGAACTCTGTGAACCGTCATGGGAGAAACACCCAGAGATGTTGCTAATGTAAGTCATTGCATACAAATGTACTTATGAATTGATTAAATAAACTGTCCTGGATAATTTGCAAGCACGCAGGAAAGGAAATTAATCTAAATGGGCCTTCAGTTTAAATTCTTTGCATCAGACCAGATTAAACCAAGGTCACCTGATGTGGAGGAGGGAGTGTGCAGATGGCCTTTCCCTGGATCCAGAGGAGACAGCAAGCTGTCCTGGCCTTGGCTATGGTGGGCTGCTTATATGGAAATGTGCCTTTCACAGAGCATGAGGGGGGTTTTATTGGAGCCCTTCTCTGTTTGGGAGGAGTAGAGCAGAGGAGGCTGAACAGGGGAGTTGGGGTAGACAGAATAAGAGCCTGGGGTCCAGGCAGTACCCCATCTGGTGGGTAACAGTGGAACAACTGAAACTAGGAAACTTGATTTAAACTGATTTTATCATGATTTTAACCTGAATTTATCCTGAATTTATCCTGAATTCAACCTGAATTTATCCCAGCATCTTTACAACTGACATGCAAATGTTTGATTGGCATCCTTCCAATATAATAAGAGAAAGTGATATGATATGATATATGAGCACTTTATTTTACAAAGACCTTGGCCCACTTTAAGCCTTTGTGAAATAAAGTAAAATTACCAGCATTTTGAAACTTTAGTTGAACTGTTCACTACTCATAGACATCTGAAATTATAAAAAAAAACATTTTTAGTAACGCCAACAAAGGCAAAAAAAATTGCAAAATGGCAAAATGTCCCTTTCAAAAGTTATAATGCACAGGTATAAGGAAGCATAACATGGAAATGCTTTCCATTTGTAAATGCAATACTTGAGTAAACATACCTACTTGATCCCAATGATTGTGATACAAACATAATATATATTCCTTAAATCAACACAATGTAAGCCTATAGCTTAGGTAGAATACAATATACCTTGTGTTTACAACTAACACACCAAGGGAAAGAGAATTAGCTAAGAAAAATATCAACCTTTTAAAGCTTGGAAGTGTTTAATGTTTTAAGAGTTGTTAAACTCAAGATCAAATGTAGGCACCTTGTTTAACATATAAATCAACTCAGTAAACTTGTTAATGTTGATTCGTAAGCAACAATATATTGTTTTAGGAAACCAGTCCATGTATATTCACTGCATGACATCAATAAAGTTTTCTTAGATTATGTCACTTACCTGATCGCGTGTGTTACCGGTCCTGGTTACTGATTGGCTGGATCAGTTTCACCTTCACGCGACACTTCTCCATCACACTGCTGAAGGTAATCAATCAATCAACCTTATTAGCCTGCAGTGCTGGAGCAATTCACCTCGTCACCTTGCTTAATTGATTATTAGTTTAGACTTCAACATGGAGGAACACTGTGATTTAGAGGAAGATTTTGGTAAGGACCACTATGATGACATTTAATTGTTTTATTGTTTTATTGGTTTATTGGTTCGCTTTTCACTCGTCGACCATTTCCTATAGCTCAACTTTTGTGTCATTTTGTAAACTTTGAAATACTTTGCGGGTGTATTTAAAGCTCTTTATCTTTCTTGTGAGGCTCAGCTTCCAGAGCTGCACAGCTCCACAGAGACACTTTACGATTTTAAAACTCAGCTATTAACATTCGCGACCTGGTGTTTGTACATGGGGACAGTGGGTTAGCTAGTTCAGCTGCAGCTAGCTGTTCAGAGTTAATTAGCGGTCAGGTGAGGTGGCACGAGACGCTGCACACCTGGGACACTAATTAAGTCACTGCAGCTCCTCGCGGGGATGACGTTTATCAGTTTTTTTTTTTCATGACTCATGAAATAGGAAAGTAAGAGCTCCAACCATTTCAAATTAGTTATTGCACTGTGCAGGGGTGCCCAAACTTGGATTAGCTATATCACACAGTAGTATTCATGTGTTAATAAACCCACTTTTCAAATAAATTCAGTCAATGAAAGTTGGAAACATTTTCTAACAAATCTAAGTTGATAAGAAAAAAGCCCAATAACTTATTTACATAACAAACTTGACGTATAGGCCTACACTTCCTGTTTATTCTTATTATAATCAATCTGAGGCTTCTGTTTTGAGGAATGAGCTAACCACTTTTTGTAATAATGTAAATGGAGCGCATCATTTACCTACATTTGATTGATTTTGCTAACTTATAATTGAATTTATGATGCAATATACCTCACTGAGTGGCCCAGCCCCGTATATTTTGTATATATCTTTAAAGCATATGCCCGAAAATCATTTGTTTCAAATTCTTAAATGTGAATTGGCTGGACTTTTTAGTATTCTGTGATGGTAAACTTAACATTTTTCTTTGATTGGAATAAAAGTCAAAATTAAAAAATCCTAACTATAAAATTGATGTAATCAGCCAATCATTTACCAACTATATATTCCCCTAAACCTGCCACAAATACAGAAGACAGGACCTCAGGGATAGCCAAGGCCCTGGATGAGAATACCACTGTGTCAGATGGCCCGTAACAAAATGCATTTCATATCATTTCATATTTTAAAGAAAGCAACATATGTCAACAGGGACTCAGTGTGAGTTGGCGTGTACCTAGAGAGCCATCATAGGTTAAGGTTTGAAACCACAAACCTTATCACAAGTTTAATCAATTTGTTAAGTATTAAATAAATTGCCTATTGGAAAAACTCAATATCCTTCACATAAAGATTAAGATGCAAACTAATAAGCTGGAAACATGTTTTAAAAAAGCCGAAAGACAATACTACTACCACTACGTGATATCAATAATAGACGTTTACAACAAGCACAGACGAAAACACATATGAATAAATAAAAAACTATGTAGTACAGATCATAGAGAAGGCAACAGAAAAATAAATCTTTTGAGAATGCTTTTTAAAGAAATTGGAGTCTTCAGGGAGTCTATTCCAGTAAATGGGATATAAAAACTAGAGACAGTCTTGCTGAGTCTCGATAAAGCAACAATATGAGACACAGATGAGTGGCTCATATCATTTAAGCTTTCTCAATTTATGGTGAAGCAAGGCCAAGTAGATCAAGAAAGTAGTTTAGAGTACGAGAAACTGATTTGGTGGTTCAAGGTGTAATGAGTTTTCTTTTACTACTCCACGTTAGAAATCTGGCTCCAGCAGTAGTTTTAGGATTATGTAGAGGTTTCTCCAGTTCTTGTTTTGATTAAAGCTGTTTGTTATTTGCTGAAATACTTATCTTGAAACAAATCAATAAGCGAAATGCTTTGAGATAGAAAAGAAAATCTGGTGGCTGTCGCAGGACTGTAATCAGTTGTTCCATCGTGTCTTTTGAATTAAATTAAACGATTCCACTGCCGACCTTACTGTTTAACTGCTCGCAAATTCTGCATGTATTGTGTTCTAGCCCAAGCTTCTAACTTAATTGCTCAGAACAAAATCTGTGATTGTTGGTTAGGCTTTAGTGATACATTTAGGGGAGTGTCTTTAGAGGGTGGACTGAGGGACGAGCTGACTCAGTAGATTTAGATCTCGGTATTGCAAAAGGGTTTCGCCACATTTGGCTGGATATTTTTGTTGCATAATTTTGGATATCTTGCTTACTCTGCTTGCCGACTGCCTCATGTTACTTATCCAGGCTTTAGTGTCCAGGCTTTACAGACTTTGGACAAAAGTCACAAAAAAACCAAAAACTCTCTTTTGCAGACTGTCCGAGCCTTCTGTGCGAGGAGCTGGAGGATTTGGAAACAAAGAACCACCAAGGGAGAAGGAGGAGGAGGGAAGGAGAGGAGAGGGCGTTTAATCAGACAGAGGATGACGAGGCAGGAGAGGAAACAGGTCGAGAACACGAGGAGGGGGAGGAAGAGAGAAAAAGGAAAGATGTTGATTTAGAAAATGAACTGATGGCGACAGAAGAAGAGGAGCAGGTGAGGCCAGAGAGCAGGCTGGGAGCGGAGGAGGAGCAGATGGAAGACGACAAGATTGAGAACAACAAGGAAACAATCGCCGACAAGCAAGAGGCCAAAGAAACGAAAAGTCTAGAAGAGAAAAATGAGAAGAAAAAGGGTAGGAAGAGGTGCGGTAGGAAGCTAAGTGAGCGAGTGAGAAACAGGAGAGGTTATAAAGATGTCAGCGAGCGCTATGAGGAGGAGAGTGGGATCCAGGAGGCGCCAGCGATGAGTTCAGAGGAGAGCTCTGCTCCGGCCGAGCCTCCCATCGGTCTGATGAACAGCTGCGACCTGTCTGACCCCGTCTTCCTGGGCTGTGGGGGGGCCGGCCTGTACTGCCCTCCTCCTGCTCCTCTCCCCCCGCTGTACTCCTCACAGCCTCCTGTCCCCATCCAACCTGCACCTCCTCTACTTCACGGGACAAAAAGACCCTGCAGCCCCTCTGTACTTTACAGTCACTCCCTGCAGGGCCCACAGCCTCACGAGGTGAGACTACACCGTCACTGTTTATCAATCACTGCAGGAAATGTACATATACAGTATGCTGAACAACATTTGAGTCCCTGAATTCCCAAACACCGTTGATTAATCTGCAGATTATAACATTTAGATTCATCAAGTCATCGTTTCCCTATAAAATATCAGAAAATAGTGAAAACTATTTTTTTTCTCAAAATCCAAGCTGATGTCTGAAAGTGTTCAGTTTACTTTGATGTAATGAGAAATGCAGAAAATCTCCAGATTTGAGAGGCTAAAACTGTCATTTCTGACATTTTTGCATGTGAAATGACTCAATTGATCAATGATTATTAAAATAGATGGCATTCATTTTTCTGTCAATTGACTAAAAGTTGCACCTATAACCAAAATGATCTTAAGATAGTTCTCCACTGATTCATCATGCACTCGTATAACATTGACCAAGGAGTTAGATTTTTTTCTGAAGCAGTAAAACCAGAGATATTGTCTTTCTTTTACCACATATTCAAAACCTGATGCCTTTATTACCAATTATGCAACATGACCGCTTCCAGTTAGTTCAGACTCGGGTGTTTATTGAAGACTGTGATGTGCTTAATTGGTGAGCTCTCTTTAGGCTTTACGACTGGATAAATCTTATCAGAGACTGTCACACTTCTTCTTTCGTGTAACGTCAGAGGTCCAACTCGGTGTCGTGTAGCCATGCCCGCATCTCTGGTCCTACGTCGAAGAGGCTGGCTTCCGAGGGTGGTCTATATAAAGGGCAGGTGGTTATTATATGTTCGGCAGTCTGTTCAGGGTCACCGCACTCGCATGCAGAACTGTCTGCCAGGCCCCACTTCTTCATTGATGTTTTGAAGCGACCGACCCCAGTTCGTAGACGGTTTAGTGTGGTCCATTGCCGGCATGGTAGTCACACTATATACTGTGTATTCTACCCTCTTTAGATGCAATATATAATCAATTAAAATTAAATGCAACAGCTCTGCCATAAATTCTACCTTTTACAAAGTTAATAATGTTGAGTTTTTATGACCTTGTGCAGTCAAGTAAAATAACACCGCTAACTATGACTTCAGGAATTAAACATATCATTAAATTAACACCTCTATAAAAATATAACATTATGGGTATAATAAAGGCAGACTTTCAGAACAGTTGCATTGGATCACATAAGACGGTATTACTGAGTAAATTTGCATCACCTTGTAGTAGTACAAGTTCTTCATTGAATCTTTAGGGTGGTTATATAATATTTATTAATTTATATTTTTATACGTCTTCATTTTAGACATTTTTCCCCAAATGTAGCCTGACACTTTTCAGATCTTTGCAAACTGTGGTTTGTTTGCAGGACTTTAAATACACTACCTGTGGTTTGAGTATTGCTTGGCGGCGCATGAGGTTAAACCTCTGCAGCCCAACAGGCACATTTGCATGTTCTAGTGAAGATCTCCAGGTGTCTAATAATAACTCTTGTCATGTATAATTACGGTGTAATATGTGTGAAATGATGCACACCTACAACCTTCTGCAATATTAATGATGCAGCTGTGGAAATAACATCCTGGGCTTTAATATTTGGCTCAGTGTGCGGTGTGGTGTGATATCAGTAGGTGAAAGAGCTTAATTGAAGCATTGTGACAAGCGAATGGAGAATTTGATGATGTCAAACTGTGTCAAATAATTTCATCTCACTGTGAAAATATGTATCACATTTGATCGTCTTTTGCCAGTTGTACCTACACCATGAAGTAATCTGTAGCTTGAAGAATAACTCTGCTCAGAACACAGAAGTATGCATTATTATTATTATTATTATTATTATTATTATTACTAATAAATAAAGAATGAAAATATTTAGCGCAATAGCACGATGCTGAATGTTCCTAATATATGGCCAGAACTGCACTCAAAATTAACCAGGAACACCAACTTCAATCTTAAAATCAAAACAATTAACCTTTTTCTATATTATCTGGCATTTAATAGACTAAACAAATAATCAATTCAGAACAAAATGGCAGATTCATTAATAAATTCAACAAATCATACATTTTGTTGCTTTCTGGGGGCTGAAAAGTTCCACAGTTCACTTACTGGTGAACCTCAACTTATTTTTGGCAGACGAACTTCCCTGTTGGCTTTTGTGACGGAGAAGAGATGATGTTGATGTTTTTCTTATTGATGACAGATGGAGATAAACCGGGTCTACTCCACCCGACACTGCATCCGCTACAGCAGCAGGGGTCGAGGCCTCAGCCTTCCTCTGTTGCCGGGGGTAGAAAAGGTCGTTGACAACGTCCTGCTTCCACCTCCTCCCAAGAAGAAAACCAGAACTCTCTACAGTACCGGTAACCAAACTGTCTTTCTGTCCAGGTGTGTTCAGATTTGGTTATGCAAACACTTCAGTGTGTGTGTGTGTGTGTGTGTGTGTGTGTGTGTGTGTGTGTGTGTGTGTGTGTGTGTGTGTGTGTGTGTGTGTGTGTGTGTGTGTGTGTGTGTGTGTGTGTAGATCAGTTAGAGCATTTAGAGGCCTTGTTCCAGGAGGACCACTATCCCGACGCAGAGAAGAAGAATATCATCGCCGCCT
>NW_011338841.1:52615-81268 GCF_000735185.1 Notothenia coriiceps | reverse complement strand
GTTTTGCATTGAGGTGATACTTGAGGCTTGATGTGCTGCGGTGATACGCAAATTCCTTTTTGCATAATTTGCAAACAACCGTGCTCTTATCGATGCTTCCATCCGTCCGTTTTTTAAAACAAAATGTCCCATCCACGGGGCCAACCAAAGCGGTCTCATCAGCTTGTTCATTCACGTTTGACTATTGTTCACTGTGGTTTGTTGTTGTTTGAAGTCATGAACGTTAGTTGGTGCTCCAGTATAATCGGTACCCCTGAAACTCATCCAGTGAGAAACGTTCCGCGGTGCAAAAATAAGTGCGATTAAAATGCGTAAATTTTTTTAACGCGTTAATTTTTGTGTAATTAATTAATCTTAATTAACGCGTTAAAGTCCCGGCCCTATTTATTATACATGATGAAAGTACATAATTTAAATAAATACATTTTGTATTATTTGACTTTAACTTTGTTGTTGTTTTCTTTTCACTATATCTGTAAAGCGTCTTTGAGCACCTGTAAAAGCGCTAACAAAATAAATCTATTATTATTATTATTATAATATGTAGTATTACTGCAATATTGCAAAAAATGACTGCAAGACCATATACAGTAAATGCATCAGGGCCGTCATGTTCATGCTCAGGTTCATATCAGTATTCAGTGCCTCTAATGTGACATGTTTACATAATCTAATGCTCAAAAAGCTCTTTATTTCTCTCATACTGCCTGTGCCTCTTTTCACCCTCTGTCTGAAACCAGAGCCCAGTCTGCTCTGATTGGTTAGCTGGCTGGCACTGTTGTGATTGGTCAACCACTTATAGATGTCCCGCCCCTTAGCCTATCACATACAAGGTGTTGGAGCGATAGCCAATAGAAGTGCAAGTGTTAGGTCATGATGTCACTATGTTACAGAAATAAAGGCCCGGACACACCTACCCGATTTTGGGAGTCAGAGGCCGTCAGAGGCAGTTGGGCATTCGCGGCGCCCTACTGAGGTTGGTGTGTCCCGCACCGTCGTTGCTTTACGGCACATTTTCACACCTCCCGCGGCAGATTCAACATGTTCAATCGGCCAAAGAAATCACTCTGATTGGCTGTTGCCTCTTTTGAATGACGAATACACACTACCGCTGCCTGCTGGTAAGGACAGTTATTGCCACTCGTCGACTGAAGTCTTTGCAGTGGGTTCGTAGGTGGGTGGCTTAGCCTACGCAGGCGACGTTGCGTACGTAAAAGTCGGGACGCCTTCGGTACGCGTTCTTTGGTCTCAGGTTGGTGTGTAGCGGCCTTTAAACAAAGGAGTGCAATGGAGGTGTTTCAGGCAGGGGAGTGTGTGGGAGAGATGGATCTTTGGGATTTAAGCTTTTGCAGACCGTTTGCATTGTGTAAATGTCCCCGCTGTGGGACTAGTAAAGGATTTCTGATTCTGAAAAAACATATTCACACACTACAGGAAAGGGAAATTCTCCAAAAGCACAATATATCCTCTTTAAAAGCAGTGCAAATAGTTCATGTTCTGATTACATTACAGTGTCTGATACTATCCTCATAGACCCTTTCTTTAAGACATGAAGTGAGCTTTTACTCCGCCCCCCCTACATCTATGAGTAGACAAGTTCCTGCCCCAATGCTTCACTCATCTTGATGAGCTGTCTGCCTTGAAACAGCAGCCGCCCTGCTGAGATAACCTGCGTCTGGAAAGAAGATGAACAGGAAGTAGATAAAGAACGGCTCTTTGATTCTGGCTGCTTTCCTAGATTGGTGTTGTGTTATTGTTTCCGTGTTTGTTGAGGCCTTCAAAGCCCTTCTCCTCTCACACAGCAGATGATATTCAGAAAAATGTCCTTGAAAAGAATGATGTATGGCGTATCCCAATGTATTTGTAACTAACTGTTAATATTAAAGAATAATATAGAGCTTGAATGTCATAATTTGGTAATTACAAAAGTCTACATTCGCGATTCTGCCCCGATGTTTTCATCTATATATTTCTGTTATGTTCATATAAGTAGAAGAAGCATTATTATATATACATTAAATAACTCTCCTTTTGATTCAGAGAAACAATTTTTTTCTTTTTTTTCTCCAATACTTTCCTCAGATTTGAGTTAAAAAGAACTTGTATTTTTTCATTTCAATGCACTGTCCTTCTGTATGAAGCGGCTCTAAATATCAAATAAAAGGTTTTCAAAGGATGAACCACTGATTACATTTCCTCATTTATAATCACCTTTAGATGAACCAGATTTCAATTAAGAGTGTGGGAGTGCAGATATTTCTTTGAATTAATAATCTGTGACGAATATCCAGGGTTACTGTCAGTAATGGTCTCTTTCTTTGCTCAAAACCATTTTGAAAAACTCCTCCACACCGTCCTTTTTTCTGCAAAAATATTTAGTACCACAAGGTTTGTTCCGTCCAACCTTCATCATTTGAACAGTGGATATTGAGCGGGAGATTTTTCAGATTGTACTTTTCGCTGATGCACCTGTGTAGGCCTACATAATTACAAATATATATTTTATATAACACATTTCATGTCAAAAGCTGCCACTTAAATGTTAGGGTCTTTTTACCAACCATAGCAGCTAAGAACCCACATTTTCACATTTAAAACACCATTTTAATCATATTAAAAAGGCTTAGTTGAATACTCTGATTCTGATTAGCCAATTTGGACATTGGTCCTTTTAACAGACTGTTGCTAAGGAGAACAGCATGTTGCTAAGGAGGATTAAGGGACTATGTAGGGATTGTCTGCACATTCATATTCCATATCAACATGCAGAAAGTTGTACGGTCAAATTAACATCGGCTGTGGACAACAAACATTACTTTCATCCATTAGAAAACACTATATAATACTTTCTGAATTTTGTTTTTTATATTTCAGGAGAACACAAAACTTTGGATTCATGATGGCTAAAGTGTCCGCAGTATAGAAAAGAAAAACAGCGTATGATAAAGAAAGAGGTTTGAAGACAGAGCGCTGGACATCAGAGAAATCAGCAGAAGAAGACAGACAGGAAGTAAACACTCACAGGAACACAGTATGGGCTGTGGCAGAGTTTAAAGACTTGGACAGTTATAGCGCTGCCGTCATTCTAAGTGACCTTTCTGTTGCCTCAGTTCCATCTGTTGGTATTCAGTGGTATATTTTTGTTTCCACAAATATACTTAAAGGTCACCTATCATGAAATTTTTAGGCAATAGCATAGGTCTCAGATATATAAAAATATAAAAAAACATGTCTATGAATTGTTTTGCTCAAAATACCAAACAGATCTCCCATTCTAGCCATGCCTCATATCCCTCTATTTCACTTCCTGTTTCAAAAGTGCTGATTTTATGTACAAAGCTTTAAAAAAAAAAAAAAAAAAGATACAAAATAAAGAAGGAGGGGTCTGACCTCATGCGGGACCCGGCAGCTACTGTCTAAACTAAATACTGCCGTGATGAAACGCCATATCATGGATTATCAAGGATTCTTTCTGAAACAGTATGGAGCTCAAAGGCTTTCTCTCTTGCCGGTTATACCACAAGGTGAGTCACTTTTTATTTCCTGCTTCTTCACACACATGCTCTCCAGTACAGGTTAGCTCTGAGTGTTAGCGATGCTAATGTAAACACCGACCATATTACGTCCAAAACAGTCAGCAACTTTCTGATAGAGCCGTGGTTCCACATTTCCGATATTACGTCATATCGGACGCAAATCTGGATCAGCTCCGTTGTAGCCCCGTTTTTAGAGATTTGGGTACGGAGGAAAAGAGAGAAGGTTTTATTTTATGATGCTGCGTGAGTTCCCTGACACCGGGGACACATATTTATGTATAAAAGACATAAAAAACTGCATTTTGCGTCCCCTTTAAACTTCCTGGAGCAGAAAGACCTGTTAGGTAAGCCATCACTAGTTCAGCTTTTTTTTTTTTTTTTTTAAATCAGTTTATGAGTGTTTCTTAGTTTGCTTCTAAAAGGTTAAAGTTGGTTGTACCTGGAATTTTTCATCCAGGAGCTGACCCATGTCTGGCAGTAGTCTGTTGACGAGAGAGAAGCCGTGGTCCTCCCATGAATAATCCTGCACACATCAGACACCAACATCAACCAACACATGTGTATGGAGGTTGGCACAAACAAATGAAATGCACTGTGAAAAGTAAGGTTAAATAAATATAAACAACTTGAACTTGCAGAAAGCTACCTGGGCTCTCATGGTGTTTGGTGACTGTTCTCCCCTGGGGGCAAAGTCCTCGTATCTAAACTCTTGATCTTCCACCAGACGCAGCACCAGGTCCGGTGGCGCTCCTCGCACCACCGCTAAAACAAACACGTTAAAGAGGAAGTAGTGAGTAAACCAATTCAAATCAATCAATTGACGAAGTAATGGGTGGAATAAAAGAGTGTTTGTACCGGTCGGTATGCTCTCGCTCCTCTCCCTCTCAAAGCGAGTCACCATCTCCTCCTGTGTGCACTCCTCCTCCTGCAGCTGCAGCTCCACCATCCTCTGCATCAACACCTCCACCTCCATCGCTCCGTCAACAATCTGGAGGAGAAAATTAGAGAGTAGGGCTTCAGGAATTTACTTGGGACTTTGCTTCTTACAGACAACCTTTGTTTCACTTTTACCGAACCGGTGTGACTTGGGAAACACCGCTGGAATACATAGATGCACATCTGGTGAAAAAATGACTAACCTCTTGCCTGCCGTCCTCATGAGCGGGGCACTGTGGGCTGTGAGCAGGGTGAATGGGTGAGGGGAGCTGGAAGGTATAACCTCCGATGTGGTCGGGCTCAGGGTTTAAGCCGCAGCCCCACACGAAGGAGCAGAGGGAGTGAGCGTGAGCCATGAGCACCACGGCGTGTATGAGTTCTGCCAATGACCAGCGAGGATCTGCTCCGGGACACACCAGCTCCTGCAGGGCAGAGGAGGGGGGGGGGGGGGGGTAAGTGATGTTTCATACAGTAGTGTTGTTGGGAGGGAAAGGCACTCGTGTTGCCCTCAGGATGAGTTGTAATGATTGTGATTATCAATTACTTTACAAGCATGTCGTTCCATAAATACGTGTGTGCAGATTTTTCTAATCATAAGGAAAATATATTGTTATATAAAAAAAACCTGCTAAGAATTTTGGAAATTACTACATCGAGCTTTTTCAATACATTTAGAATGTTGGACTTTAGCTCTGGAGTTAAACCTTCATAGTAGCATTTGTGGAGCACACAAGTTGTTAACAATCCTTAACAGTAAAATATTTGTGTAACCTAAACTTTATCTGAAACTGTGAGTTTGAATATAAAATAACAATAAACATGCAAATGAAAAGTTGCCCAGCATTTGAATGTTAATTATAAATTCTGAAGTTAACGTTATGAATGCAGGTTTGAACTCTTCATTACAGCTCTAGCTAACAGACTAAATGCTTACATTAGCACCACTGTGTACGTAGAGTCAGTCTCATAAAGCAGCTAGCATGGCTGTAGTGTAGACTCTAACTGTTGTTAAGTTATGACCACACAACAAAAAGAGGATACAATTATGAACACCTGTATATTAAAGCAATATCACAAAAACAAAATCCTACAATACATTACATAGGTTGTATTTATTAATGGGCATCACAGATTAACATAACATACATGTGGTCAGTGTGTGTGGTGTCTGACCTGTACATGCTTCTGTGTGATGAGCCAGGGTCTGTGTGCCAGCAGCTTGTTGAGTGTCTTCAGGCTGCGGAGCTTTGTGGGCGCGTGTTGGAGTCCGCTCAGCCAGCTCTCCTCCCCCCCAGCCTCCAGGAAGCCGGCGCTGTGCTGCTGCACGGCGTACGAGCAGTGGTGTCGCGCCGCGGCCTGAGGAAGTCAAACACGAGCAGCGTCCATTAACAACCACGCTCTATTACTGGTCTGGTAGAATGACTCCATAATGCATCAGAACTGCCAATGCGCATTAATATATAAAGGGCTCAGAGGTTAAAGCACCTCAACTAAATTACTCCACCAAAGATTATTTTCAGTCTAATGACCAGCATTTCTGTAAGGACAGCCACTGTGATGATTATATAAAGAGTCATTAAATGTTTATGAATATCGCAGTCTTTGGCAGACCTTTTTAGTGTCTCTGATACAGCAGCTGGATAACCCTCAGGCAAAGAACATCCTGTCAAGTCTATTTATCATCTTTATAGAGTTCTCCTAAGTAAAGATAATTGTTTTTTGTAGCTTATGCCAACCTAACTGTCCTGACATTTTCATTGCTTTCAAAAACTGTATTTTTGTGTAATATTTCACTTAACCTCTCCTTTAGCATCCTTAAATGTCCCTACAACTATTGATTGTGAATATCTACAGAAAAATCTGTATAGATTTGTAATCCTTTGAATAGTCTGTTTCAGAAGAAAATAATGCCTACCAGTACATTTGACATGCCTTTAATGTATTGTCATCATATTTTCTGAATTTGCCCAAATAATTACAACGTTTTTATTTCTTCAGAGTACAATCTTTAGATCACTTGATATTTAAAGGATTGTCTCAATTCGTTTTTTAAAGTAGTATTTAACGGAAACGGAAATAAAGATGAGGCAATAACCGGTGACACACATCAAAAGGTATACATATAAATATCTAGCTCAAGTTGTGACTGTTTTCACAGCTCCAGCAAATAAGATGAACATGATTAAGGTTCATCAAGCATAAGGAGCTGACAATAATCATAACCGTTAGTGCCTACTAATAGATTTAACTTGACGCCATTAATAATAAACTGCAGCTGTTTCCTATGTTATGGAGCTGTGAGAGATTGAGTTTGAAAAAGCAGAAGTGATATTACTTCAGTAAGCCCATGTTAGGTATGAATGCATGTAATAATGGCTCACTTCAGCTGAACTGACTGGGAATGTAAAAGAAGTTGGAACAGCCTTGCAGCATGTTATTATACCTGTAACTGCAGCATTGATTTTGTCCTACAACGTGGAGGCAGGAATAATGCATCGCCATGAAGCCAAATTGTGTTCAAAAAGAAATAAATCTTAAAAAACACATTTGGCACACTTGACTTGTCCACAAACAGAAAAACATAGCGCCAGAGTCTGCCGTCACTTTTAATGTTCAGGCTAGATATCGCTTTACTAATAGGCTGAAAAATGTAAAGGGATAGGCTCACTGTACCTGCAGTGGCCTTCCACAGACCCATTATGTTTGGGCTTTACAGCTTATAAAATAAAAAGTAAACACTTCTTTATGATTTAACCTGCAGTATCACCTCTTGCAGCATTACCTCCTCACACAATGAAGGTAAATCAAAGCAACAACAATGTCTGTTGAAAGGACAAGTCGAATGGGCACTAGTATAATGATTTATTTGCATTATTTTACACTATCTAAACTAAAGTAATTCACATCAAGTTAAATGGTTCACTTTGAAGGAACAATTTAAATAATATTTAAAATGTCTTTATATGTCTATGATGTGAATTATAAGAGTACATGTAAAAATATCAAAAAGGCTATCTATTTTTTGCAGGGCAATTCAACGATCAATATAGAATAGCTGCATGCTGTTACAGGAGGTTCTTATTTTGTTTCATTTTGTTGACTCAACCAGCTTTGTTCAAATTAATTAAAAGCTAAAGCTAACCATTTAGAGTCATTAGAAGCACTACTAGATGCTATGCTATTGCTAATTCCCTAAATACATGCACTGAAAAACTAAACCTCTGAAAATATCAGAGATTTTGTCAACCTACGTATTTTCGATAAGAGTTTGAAATTCAGACTAAAGAACAAACAATTGTGCCTTTATTAAAAGCTGTCTTTTATGGATAACTCCATTTAATTATTAACAAATGTATTACTTTGTATTATACTGTGCGGTGGTGTATGTTTGACATGTTTATTGGTTGTCAAGGGGATCTCTTGACTTAAACAAAAAATTAGAGCAACTCAAGCTGAATAAAAAAGACATTGTCCTTACATGTCTTTGAAGAACTGCTGACTCATATTTTATTCAGCCGATTGCAAAATAGTCAACAACATGTTGCCGGTGTTCAGTTGAAGAAGGGGCTGATTTGTGAGGTTCATCAAAATGATGTCATGTTCTATTTTTACCATTCATGTTTAATAGATTTCAAAACCACATGAAGCAGACGAATACTTTTTTCCCCTACAGTGACATCAGAGTTAGGGGTCTAATAAGAGGGAGGGAGGACGTTACCTCCCAGAGAGGAGAGGAGACATGCTCCACAGCCTCCTGTCCATAGCTTTACAATGTGCTGTAAGTTAAGATATACCCACTCATTGTTCTTATCTGTCAAACTCACAGACGGCAGACGCCCTTCAGATTTTTCTGACTTTGTTAAAAAATTAAGTCGATGACGAAAAATATTAAGTCAATGCAACCTTTGATTTGAAATGTTTTTTTAAATGTCTGTGTAAGATATAGAAACCCTTTTACATTCATGAGTGCACATGGGGAGGGGGTCTGCTGAGAGCCCCGACATGTGTCACTAGTTCATAATCATATATTGAGGTTTTCTTACCATAACAACAATGTAATGTCTCCAGTGACGGGGCAAGGGACCATCCATCTCCAACAAGGCATGCTGGGTCCTCAAAAAGCAGCTCAGGTATGCAGGGTGCAGCGCCATCACCATGGTGATGTGGTCCACGCGACCCATTGAAAGGAACGATTCGATGAGGATGTCCTGGTCTGGACCTTCTTTCAAAATCTGAAGAGGAAGGGCAAGCAAAATATATGTTTACAATTAAATATACATAATATTGTTTTGATGCGTGACAACCTATTGCTAAGGATTTGCTCTAAAATGCTACTTGTTTAGTTAGAAAATTGGCAGATATAACACTCCCATTTCCTCCAGTGGAACACTTGGAGTGAGTCACATATGAAATTAGAAATTGTAGTCATCAGCATTTGCAATATATCTCTGTTGTTGCTTCTCTTGATGACATGAAGCAACAGGCAGTGCAGTATTGCAGCAGAATATTGAGCTAAACTTCTAATATTAGCAAATTGTTAAACTACATCTCTTTTACAATTAGTTTGATCAAACAACATTATATGGCTAAAAGGAAAACAAAAATTGTGATCAACACTCTGCTGTGTATAGGCTACTTTGTTTCGATCTCATTGCTGTTTCGTTATGACACCTGGATTTTACAACGGGGATTAATAAAGCTTTATCTTCACACTGCCCCATGCTTCATGGGATCTACTCCTGTAGGAATAAAAACAAGAACCCATAACAATAACATAACTCTTTACAAAGATGAATCTCAAAAACAATTTCTTTTCTTTTGGATGAAGCAAATAAATGTACTTTTAAAAAAGTCTAACACACCTCTTTCGCAGGAATGAAGGCGCTTGGGCCCGATGCCAGAGCCCGGGGAACTTCAACACCTTGTTCCTAGAAAGGAGCATCAAGTTCATTAAACAGTGACATGAAAATACATTTTGATTCTGATTAATCTGAAAATGACATAATAGATTTATGCTTTGATCTACTGCAGCCCATACAAATGTCCTCAAATTGTTATTGTCTGATCAACAGTCCAAAACATTAATATATTGAGTCAAAGAAAACCAGCGAAACCTCACAACTGAGGAGCTGGAACTAAGGACTGTTTGCAGTGATGTTAAGTAACTAAAGTACATTCACGAAGTACTGTACTTAATACAATTCTACCTTTTGTAAAACGATATTCTTTACAACGGCTGAAATGGTGTACAGAGGTACGGATACATGTCATTTGCTGTACATTCGTGTACATGACCTCACATCAAAAACAAATGTACAAGGTGGAGCAAACTGAAGGGTTGGATAGTTTTTCTCTCTAGGATTCAGAATACATCAATAATGCAGATATCACACATAGTATTAAAAGAATAAGAAAATGGGGATACCTGCATGCAGCTGCAACCCCTTTGCTCATTAATAGACTGACGTACTGTAACTCACCGACATGATCGGAAGAACCACACCAGAAAGTCACCGCTTAGTATTTCCAACAAAGAAGACACATAAACTGTAAGTGCGTCAGTCGCAGTGTGACTTGTTTGTATATTTCTAGAACCTCCAATGGGCTGTGAAAGGGATCGGGGGATGTGTCCGGTGTGTTTCAGGCAGGTTTCAGGGCGCCGAGAGGGGGCGTGTCCGGACAATTGTTTGTGCGCAGCCCCGTGTTGCATCACCTCATACGGTTCGATGTCTGATGAAATATGCAGCAACCTCATAGAAAAGTGGTCATCAGCAGAGGTGTGAAGTAACTAGGTACATTTACTGTACAATTTTGAGGTACTTTACTTGAGTAATTCTAGTTAATGCTACTTTATACTTCTACTCCACTACATTTAAAAAAGAGACATAATGTAATTTTAACTACTTGAGCTACTTTTAACAAAATACATCTCTAAAAATCAAACTGGTGGACTTACTCTTTAAGTCCAAAAAGAGTCAAATTATTTAGATATTCAAAAAAAAAAAGACACTCAGAACTTTGTTTGTCTACAACAGTAAATGCTACTTTATGCAAATATTATCTAGAAATGTCACATAACACATACAAAGGCACGTGTTCTGAACAATGCTTACTTTACTTTTTATACTTTAAGTACATATTGATGATACTTTTTTACTTTGACCTAAGTGAGATTGTATATGCAGGACTCTGAATACTTCTTCCACCACTGGTAATCAGCTGATATGACCGATCAGCTTCGACCAATAATCACTCATTCACATTATCTTGTTGTTTCCTGATAAGAAGCGAAAGCATATAAACAACCTGTGGATATATATCTGGTAGGAAAAGTTTAGCCACTGCTGTTGAACTAGTATGATAAAGCAGAAACACTGAGACTAGTATCCCAACATTACCTGTGCGGTGCGCAGCAGCTCGGTTGCTCTCCCCCGAACCTCTTGCAGCGGGCACGACCGGGACAACCGAAGCAGGTGTAGCAGTGTTAGTTCACTCAGACGTGCCGAACCGGGCTGGTCCAGTCCTAAACACAGCAGCACCCCTTGGCTGAGCTCCTCCAGAGCCGCTGCTCGCTCCTCTTCGTCCCTGCTGCACAGCCGAGCTAAGCTTTTGACAGTCGGGGCCACATCGCACTCTGACTCGGTCCGGTGGCGACTCGAGCAGCCAGAACCGGACCCTCGGCCAGGTTTGTTTTCCCCGTTAGCCAGGCAGCCCTCGGCGGGATTACTGGCCATCTCTTGACCGTTGAAACCCCGGAGCTACCTAATGTTCCTGCTAGCTCCCGTTAGCTGTTAACACAACCGTTAACGTTAGCTTGATGCAAGCGTTGTTTTCCGTAACTACCGGATACTCGAGGTGTCAGTTGCCTGTGTTGGTTCACTGTGCAATCATCTGTTCCGTCAATCATTAACGCCGCGAAAAAAACTCTCATAACCCGGCTACCTGACCGTAAAGACGGTATGCCGGTTAGCTCGCTAAGCTAGCCTAGCTGCTGTTAGCAGATGCTGCAAGCTTTTAGCAGCGCTTAACGATGCCTTGGTATTATAAACTCTATGAGGCACTTGTTTGTGTTCGTACTGCCAGAAGTTGAGGTGAGTTTAAAGTCCTCTTTCATGAGGATCAGATGACAGCTTTCACTCTCTGGTTTCCTTCAGCTGTTTGGAGTTGGAGAGCTTTTTTTTTTTATCCCCCTCTTATGCTACGTCACTGTGACGTGTGCCCAACTTTTCACCAATGAACTTCAGGACTTCGAAAATAGAGTATTTGTTTCTGAATCATTTAACTTACTTTAATTTGGTGTGAGGTCAGTATGGCATACACTTCATTGGTTGATTTACTAGTTTTATTTAGCTTTATGCAAACTATTAAAGGCTTCTGCATTTAAAAGCCAACTGGTAATGCTAAAACGAATGGAACTTGGTAAATTATATCATAATGTAATGTTTTATGCATAATCATAGTTTACAAAATGGCAACTTTAGTAGGGGAGAAGGGGGTAAGTTGAGCCAGTGGGTAAATTGAACCAACCCCCTGTAACCAGGCAACACCTTATAGTTGTAATCAAGTGACCAGAAATTATGCTAGCTCCACCCATTTCTCATTGCCTGTGAAAGAGAGATACTCATTGTGGTCTGGTAAGTAAACATTTTTACAAAAAAACGTTTTTTACTTGTCAAAGTACATTTTCTAGATCGTCAGCTATAACGGCTGTCATGTCAGAAAAGAAAAGTATCCAGGTTTAAACCATAGGGTTTAAACACATATATTATATATTGATGTGTTGGCAGCGTATTAAACCATGTGAATCATTAAGCTAAAGATGACTCTGAATTTTAATGCTAGGCTATTTTTTCTAAAATGGTGGCTGTGGGGTAAAGTGAACCATGGGCCTTGGGGTAAGTTGAGCCAGTTTTTCAATGGAGAAATTAATGAAAGTAGGCCAAGTTGATAATAAGAGCTCATTGTAGGCTACATTTAAAGTTGAATTTACCCTGTGTTTGATTGGTAAGATGTATGAAATTGTATCACCATTTGTATGATTACTTTTACTTTTAACATGTTAAAAAAAAATCAATCAATTCAATCGAAATTTATATTAAAAATATTTGAAAAACTAAGCTTGTATTTGGTTTGTTATTTATTGTTTATAGTTACCTTTAAGATTTGTTGTAGGTATGCCCAGGTTTGAACAGGTATGCCCAGGTTTGAACCGTGGTTCAATTTACCCCCTGACCTGGATCAACTTACCCCTACACTGGGGCAAGTTGAGCCACAAGACTTTTTTTTTTTTAAGAAGTAATATTTTCACTGCCCTTGATCAAATATTAATTATTATCATTGCCATTGATAGGAGACATCCTGAATTATAGGTGTGTGTTTTCATTTTTACTATGTGTCTTTTCTCCTTGTTTAGAGGACAGCATAACTAAAAAATGGCTCAACTTACCCCACTCTCCTGCCCATTCATCTTTTATTCAAACCAATTATTTAGTTGAAAACATTTCCAAACCCTACTGCATTAAAATTGGGCATAATACCAGAGACATGTCTTAAACTTGCTCTCTCTTCTATACAGCAGAATGCAGAACATTTGTATTCAGCAAGGGCTATCTGAATTATTTTTGTGTCAGCAAAACAATGAATTACTTTTATTGAAGCACTTCCTTAGTACCAAAGCTTCAAAGCAGGAGGAAACCTTTTGTTGACCACAAACCCGACAAATCCAAAGTAGAGTATGGATCCTACTTTGATTTGGTCCTGATAAATGCAGGATAATTATAATACTTCAATGTAGAATTTACGCAGAACAACAATTTAGTTGTTGTAAGTGTAAAGGTTGCTGTTGACAATAAATAAAAATTGTTTACCATTTACTGTGAACACCTGTCAGGCCCTTGTGGTCCTCAGAGCCCATATGTTGGACCATATAACTTTTCTGTGTGCACATATTCATAAATAAAATAAAACAGTGTAAAAGTAGGAATTGCTTTTTGTCCATGTGTGCATACAATATTTTCACAATTTATCATATTACTTCCTGAATCACCTTTATTTAGGAAAATAAAAAAAACATCAATGGTGTACCCTTATTTTCAGACATATATCTTATATTAATTTACCTGTTTATATGTATATATGTACACCATATATAATAGTAGATGAGGGGGAGAAGAAAGTGGAAGCCTTCAGATTTGAGAGGAGAGACAGGGAAAGAGACAAACAAGTGCAGAGGATGAGACACAGACTTTGGGTTTTGGGGAAATTCATTATTGGCAGCCACAAAGAAAACCCTTCAGTGTACCGTCACCGTTTCCCTATGAGGGAAGTCTTTTATTAACAAACACACAGGCTGGCTATGGACGATGGCCTTCTGAACACACAAAAAGGCGTGGTCTCCATGGCAACCGGCGCTTTGTTTCCCAGGAGACCCAAAGGTGGAAGAGGTAAGATCGAGAGAGGAGGGCGCAGAGATGGTGTGGGAGAGCTCGGATACAAGCAGAGGTCAGGGTTCACACACATGGGATCTTCTTCAGTATTTTACAGGAAGTAAAAATGGTGTGTTTGTTTGTGTGTTTGTGTGTATGTGGGTGTGTGTGCAGAGTGTGCAGAGTGGGATGTGGGTCCTCAGACGATTTTGTTCTCCAGCAAGGCAATCCTCTTTGACATGCTGTCTAGTAATAATTTGTCAAGGACGCCAACAATGAAGAAAAAACAGACAGAAAAATATGATACATTGAAATGCCAAACTATTCTTACACCATTTCAGCTGTTGTAAAGGATATATTTTTTTGTTAGTGCCTGCAGGGCGTCTTCTACTTTCTTTTGGAACTTTACAAGGGAGTCGCATTCACAAGGGTCCTCCTCTGTAGGAAAGAAAGCAAAAGTTATGAGCTAATGTCGAAGTACTTATAGTGAAATTACCTGTAATAACACAAGTATGTTTATTTTTGTATCTAATCATAATATGTGACCTTGACAGATGTTAATCTGCAGCTTCTTGGCGATCTGGGTCATGGCCTTGAAGTCGGCAGTGTAGAAGTAGTGCTCTCCAGTCGGCTCAGAGGCAATCTCTTTCAGCTCATCCTCCACTGCGTTGCCCACTCCAACAGCGTACATCTTGTAACCTGAAACATAACCACATATAGGTTTTCCTCACCTGACTAGAGCTGCATCTAAGAGTTATTTATATTATTAACTGAGGACTATGTTCTAGATTCATTGATTAATAGTGAGAAAATGTCCATTCCAATTTTGTTTTTAAGTCTAAAACCCAATTATTTATTACATTTTAATATATATTATAAATGGAATTGCAGGAAATCTCCATATTTAAGTTGCTGAAAACTCATTTGATAAAAGTAGGCATCAGATTGGAACGTCTTGTATTACAATCATACATTGGGCATTAAACCATCCTCTCCTCCTCACCCTGATCCTTGGCCTTCTTGGCGGCATCTCCAATATAGTCCTGGCTGCGTCCGTCAGTGAAGACGATGCCCACCTTGGCGACTCCGGGCCGGGCGCCCCCTCCGGCGCTGAAGCTGTTCTCTGTCAGATAACGGAGGGCCTGGCCTGTCATGGTTCCCCTCTCCATGTAGGCCATCTTCTTCACAGCGTCCTTCAGGTCTTTCTTGTTGTTGAAGCGACCCAGAGGGAACTCCTGCGGGAGGAAAGAGAAAACATGACGTTGACACAGAAGAGAAGGAGGCAGATTTTGAGGTGAGGTGAAAATAGTAAATGCAGACACATGCCTGTCTGACGGAGCTGGAGTACTGAACCAGTCCAACGTGAGCCTTGGCCTCAGAAACATCCAGTTTGTCGACAATCTGGTTGATCCACTTCTTGACCAGTTCGAAGTTCTCAGGACGCACGCTCTTAGAGCCGTCGATCAGGAACACT
This sequence comes from Notothenia coriiceps, assembly GCF_000735185.1. Classification (NCBI taxonomy): domain Eukaryota; kingdom Metazoa; phylum Chordata; class Actinopteri; order Perciformes; family Nototheniidae; genus Notothenia; species Notothenia coriiceps. Next base: position 65,897 of record NW_011338841.1, on the reverse strand, counting down.
ACGTCTGTCGCTGCATTGCTGCAAGCTGGTGATGACGGACACACAACAGGGCATGTTAGTCTGGGAGCACAGGGACCGCCATTGGATAAAAACCTTCTCACACACACTCACACACTCACACACAACCACTCACCACTGCAGCTGCGACCATTGTCCATGAGGGTAAAGCCAGCTTTGCAGGCACACTTGAATGATCCGGGGGAGCTGATGCATACCTGCTCACAGTCATGATCCCCGGTGGCACAAAGGTCCGACACTGTGTGTGTGTGCGTGCAGAACACACATACACCCAGGAGGTTATATGTCCAGGCGCACGCGCACACACACACACACACAAAGGGAGGGGGGTGGGGTGGGGGTGTGGTTGGAGTTAGGAGGAGAGAATGAAACTATGTCAGTTTGAAAACGGGAATATCTAGCATTGGGTTTTAATGATCCACTGTCACTTGCAGCCAACAATTTTGAATGAGCGTGAATGACACGTGTATCCAGTGGACCCTTAAAACTAACAGGTGGAATAGATTGGAGTAGCCTCAATTAATCAAGATCTGTTTCTCTATTATGGTGCAGGCTCGTCCAATAACAATCCAACACTGTGATCATGCAATTCCGCCCTTAGATGAAACATCTGCAGCGTGATTGGTTGGCAGGCAGCAGCAAAAACTGCAGCAGACCGCCAAAGGGCATTACTAATAAGAGGTTTAATGACTGTCACTAATGTATCGGTAATTAAAGAGAGATCAGCGTTGCCTCTCGGCTATGTGAGATTTGACTGAAGAACAGGACTGATTTCGTTCCTTTAGGTTGTTCCTTCCCTAGTGCCCTCCTGCAATGGGAGTATTCAATCAGTTTATACGCTTGAGTGAGTCTACTGTAGTCTTTTTGAGGACAAAAGTGAGGGAACAACATAAAGGAATGAAAGATGACAGTCCTGACACCTTACCCTTAGAATAGGGGGGCAGCTCTTTCCACTGTGATGAAGGATAATGATGATGACTCACCCTGTCATTATTTTTAACCATCTTTGTCTATTTCCATGAATCAGCACCAATTTTCTACATCTGTTCCTCAAATTTTATACAATGAAACTCTTATCTTTCCATCTTCCTCTTCCCTCCATCTCATCTTACCACAGAAGGCTTCCTGGAACTTCTTGGTGAGCTTCTCGATGACGCTGTAGCTCTCGACGTAGTCCACGTGGTCGTCCAGAGGGTCACTGGCCATCTGCTTCAGGGTGTTCATGTCCACACGTCCCACACCAATGGCGAAGATCTCAATACCGGCATCCCGTGCACGCAGAGCCACTTCCTTCACGTTGTCCTGGGGGCGCCCGTCTGTCACGATAATGGCCACCTGGGAAGGTAAAGTAGCGCAATTATATAAAAAATGTATTTAAAGAGGTAATAATAATGATGGAATATGTTGAATTGCATGTGTGAATGCATGTAAATGTGTGTATGACCTTGCTGATATCGGGAGATTTGACGCGAGCGCCCTCGCTCTCGCTGAAGGCCACGTTCAGGGCAAACTGGATGGCCAAACCGGTCATTGTTCCGGTGGAAAGGGGCTCGATCTTCGTCACAGCTTTAATCAGACCGGCTTTGGTGCGATGCGTCTTCAGAGACACCTGCAGTTGCATAATAGGAAAGTCAGTGTTATAAAATCACATGACAAATATATATAAACGTTGCTGGGTGATAGTGAAGGCTAGCAGAACCCCAAACCTCGCTCTTGACGCGGCTGGCGTAGTTGACAACTCCCACACGGGTGGCGTTGGGTCCAACATCAAGACCCTCGATGACCTTAGCCAGGAAGACCTTGACCTGCTCAAACTCTGAAGGGCGAACGCTCCGACTGCTGTCGACGATGAACACAATGTCTGTGGGCCGAGTTTTGCACAAACCTGCCGCTACATGAGAAAAGGAGGACAGAAGGGAGATTAATATGCATATTTTCTCATTTTTCAACTATAAGTCCACAAAATTATCAAAAAAACAAGTTAATGAAGAAGGGGAAAAAGGGGGGAGAGTGGGAGGAGCATGGAAAGAACGGATGTATTGAGGGGAGAAGGGAGGGGGGACTTATGGGGGCTGGTGAGAAAGCGGGAGGAGTCCGAAAAACACAATGCAGGGAGGCAGCAGGGGTGGAGAGAGGCGAGGGTGGAGGGAGAGATGGAGAAATGCTTGGCATTAAACAAGGATGCAGGCCAAAGAAAGACACATTAGAAGTCGCCTGATTTATACTGTGTATATTAAGAATTACAATAATATCAATACATCTTAAGAAAACGGAACAAAATACAATAACATTTACCCCGAAAGCTTAGAAAGAAAATCTAAGAAAAAGTTGATCTTAAGAAAGAGATTTTTAAACTATATGTAAAAAACGCATGACTGTTCAGCTACAAACATCAGATGGAGCAATCTGATGTGTGTCAAAGACACTCTGGTAATAAAACACTTTGACTCAGAGAGGATGTGATTTTAAGACAGTCCAAGCATTTGAGGCCCTGTTAAATGAATCATTAAAACTTCCAGTGTCTGTTTAACATCACTGATCTCCCTTCTCACCCTTCACCTCTCTCCCTCCCTTCGGTTTTTCCTCCTACAAATTTCTACATCATAGCCCCCCCCACACACAAACACACACACACACACACACACACACACACAGTGCTCCAACTGCCAATTCATTCAAACTGTGCACGTATACCATCCAACCACCGGCAACGATACCAAAAACACTGCCCTCTTTAATAATTTCAAATCATAAATACCCAAAGAGACTTCAAATACAGAAATCAATTAATTGTTGGAGAACATTATTTTTTAATTATCCAGACTAATTTCAAAGTCAATATAACTTTTTTAATTCTTCTCCATTAATTCTGTTTACTTACTTAGGAACTTTTGCAAATCTACAACAACTAGCTCAAACACATCATACCCACTTATTTGGAAAAGACTTGAATCAGACCAGAGGGATATTCATCAGAAACGCTGTTACATCACTAGAAATATAAGTATACTTAGCTTAATCATGTTGTGTCTATTTTGAGGTTTACTGTCCTCAGATTACTTTTTTGCTAAGATAACTACTGATGTGTTAATGTCAGTTATCAAACCATCAGAGAGTCTTCAGCTGGAGTCAGAATCAACTTTAAGGGTTAAAGGTCATCTTTCTTACCCATTGCGGCGGCCGTGCGGAGGTCTACAGTGGCCCGAGCCCCCATGAGGCCGAGCAGCAGCAGGAAAAACAGCGGGGTAGGCGTCATGGCGACAGAGGGGTGACGATTAAACGCGGGGGTCTGAGCGTGTCCGCAGACAGTCCTAGAGTGGAGAGCCAGAAAGGAGACAGAGCAAGACGAAAGGAGTTCCAGGCGAGAGGGACGGCCACAAAGTGAGTCTGAGTGACTCTGAGCTGCAGGTTATCAATGCAAGTGCTTCACACACTCAGCACACAGACACCCCCCTACCTCTATAGCTGCTGTATATGTGTGTAAATGTGTGTGTGTGTGTGTGTGTGTGTGTGTGTGTGTGTGTGTGTGTGTGTGTGTGTGTGTGTGTGTGTGTGTGTGTGTGTAGGAGAGGGAAATACCTGCTCTGGGAGGACCTAAAATGGTGGGCAAGGAAAGACAAACACACCTTGATATGGCTAGGATGGACAGGTATGTGTGTGTGTCAGTGAGTAGTAAAATGTGTGTTGTGTGTGTGCTTTAGTACCTGAGCGTGTACAGTATGTGTGTGTGGCGGGGGGTACAGGAGCGCCTGGGGTTTGGTGCGCGCCAACGCAACCGCCCCAGGTTGGATTTGGCCAAAAGCTCAAATAAACAGCCACATGAATTCCTCTTTTCTCCCCGTGTTCCCTCTTATAGCAAACACACATTTATGGTGCGGAAGTGAAGGAGAGCCACCGTACACAGGCCTCAGTGTTCCCGCTGCTATGCATGTTGGGAGGTGTGCGTGCATTTTTGCATAAGCATGCATTTCTGTATAAGTTGAAGTATACAAGTCAATTCCTGGATTCTTAAGTTCAGCTTCTGAATCAAATGTACAGTTTTGTGTTTTTCTATCACTTGTTTCTACTTTTCTACTTGTTTCTCCCACCCTTTCTATATTTGTGATTTTTTTAAACTTTGACTACAGAGCAGAGAAGGATAGAAGGTTAAGATTTCCTTATTGCAACCATTAAAAAAAATCTGTCCCCCGACTCTTCCTCGCTTCTATTTCCCCATTACTCTCCTCTCCACTGTCAGGTAGGCGGCCGGCCTCAGCGGAGTAAACACACTTTCATCAATACTCACATACACATCTTTAATCTCTCTACACACTAAACAGAGACCCCTCTTTTCCCTCCGACATCCCGCTCCACCCGACCCAACCCTGCATTCCTCCGCACCACCCCTTCCTCCTCCTCCTCCACACACACACACACCTCCACCCACACACACGACCTGAACAAGCCGCAATTCAGGGGGTAAGTCTGGGAGGGGAAGAGGAATTAGGGCTCAGGCTGTACAGTAACTGGCCAGACTGATTTCCTACTGAACAAGCTGTAAAATCAACAGTGTGTGTGTGTGTGTGTGTGTGTGTGTGTGTGTGTGTGTGTGTGTGTGTGTGTGTGTGTGTGTGTGTGTGTGTGTGTTTATTTAATTGGCGATTGGCCCGAGATGAAAGATTTGAGATGTTATTCCTGGACAGCGTGTCTTAAGGGCTTATAAGAGAAGACACAGTCACAATCGTAAACATATCGGTCAACACACAAACATAATTAGTACAGGCACACACACATACACACACACACACACACACACACACACACACACACACACACACACACACACACACACACACACACGTACCGGTACCGGTTATCTTACCTCAGTCTGCTTGGCAGGCTGAACATTAGTGAGCTGGATGAGGTTTACCTGCATCCATCAGTATTTGTGAACCATTTCTCAGAACCAAGAAACTAATTTCTCATCTGGTGTTTACACATGTTTAGAGTTGCTTGGTAATAGAGGTGAACTGTGGAGAATAAAAGCCTCAAATCGGTTTAAACTGATAAAAATAACAACTGTGTGTGACAGACACTATAACAATACTAGATGTTCAGTTCCAATAACACTTTTTGGTTATATTTTATTTTTAATATTCTAATTAATTGTTCACTTTGTAAAAATACTTAAAATGTCTTGTTTCGTTCGACCAACAGTCAAAACCCCACAAAATAATTAGCGTTATTGTAAAACATAAGATTCGCTTGGATTACTGAATGTTGGCATTATTATAACTAAATGTTCTGAAATGATCAATAATCAGAAAATGAATCATCATCAATGTTGATAAATAGTCTAGAAGTATTTTCTTTAGCCAAACCCAAAATGTGCTGTTTGCCGTTTCTCAAGTGTGTTTTACTGGTATATTCAGTCGTCTATACAACTATAGATATATATAATCTATATATATATATATATATATATGCCTTTGGGTTTGAATTCTGTTAAAAAACTTAATTTCAAAGACATTTCTGACGTTTTATAGAACGATCGATTGAGTAATCGATGAATCAATCAATGATTCGAGGAAATGATGGTCATATTAATCATTAATAAAAAAAGTCAAATCAAAAGGATTTTCTATTTTTAGCACAATCCAAATTGGATAACCTACACAAATGAGTTGAGCACATTTACTATCAGCCCAAAAGTTATTTTCCCCTTTCCCAATTTGTCCTTCACCATTTCCTTCCCCAGTAGCAAAACAGAAATCTAATATAAAGACAGAGCATATTTGCTTTTTTACTAAAAAAGTGAATGTTCCTGCAATTCCTTATTCTCTGCCAACAGCCAGACCACTGCAACGGGCTACATTTAGAGGATATTCATCACAATAGTCCTGCCAGACCCTTTGAGTAAATGAAAACAAGTCTAAAACACTTTTCTTCATCCCTGCCACACTGCATGTCATTAGCATTTTTATACAAGTACACAGCTCTCCTCAAATATATTTACTATCAACATGGTGAAGTGAGATATTATATCTCAGTCAAATATGGGCCTGCCACTGTTTGTCTTCTTGTTTACACAGCGTTTGAACAGACTAAGCTATTCATTTTATCCAGTAAGTTGTTTTCCCCAGCGGTTCTCCCTCGTGTCATCTGTTCCTCCGAACCCAACACAAGTCTATTTGTTGTATCTTTGTCAAAACAAACTCAAAATCAACACCCTGGACCAGAGCAGCAAAGCACTGGAGGATCTCCAAGCCACGTTTCAGCTTTGTTTCACAACCAAAATTAGCCCATTACTTTCAATCAGTTATATCAATAAACTCCACTATTGGCTGCATTTTACCCTTTTAGGGTGTGTGTGTGTGTGTGTGTGTGTGTGTGTGTGTGTGTGTGTGTGTGTGTGTACGTGCGTGCGTGTGTGTGTGTGTGTGCGTTTTTGAGTGGAGTGAGAAGGTTTGGAAAGAGTGCGAGGATTTCTTGTTAGACCACATCCATAAATATTGAAACAAGTTCCCTTTCTTCAAATCTCAGAATACTGAGTAAATATTGACATGGCGGATTCGGCTGAACTGAAGCATCCCATACCTGTGTTCACATATACACACACACATGTATATATGCTTACACACACACACACGTGCCCTCCAGTTGTGCTCTGAGCACTCTCTGTTCACACCAGGGAAGTTGTGGAAAAATTAATTACAAAGTTAAACCTACATGAAACCCTCCTCAGTAACACATGCAAGCTCCCTGACATGTGAATGGGAAGAAAGCTGAAACTGTGCGAAGTGACACGAGACACACATACAGACCTTTACACAAATTAAAACTAAAGTCCAGAGTAGAGACTCCGCTTCACTGAGTTTGGATAAATCTCTCACTCACAGGGTTTTCATTCCTGAAATGAATGTGTTGTGTGTGTCTCTTTAGGCAGGAGACTTTGAGAAATGAAGTTTGTATGTGTGTGTGTTTATGCTGCGCTGCTCCTGCCAACAGTAACAGTTCAGTAGCCAGTGAGCAGGAAGGTTCATTAAAAACCCAAACACTGCAGTTACATAACCAAGAGTTCTGTTCATCCCAGAACCCCCTGTGCTCCAAACACACTTCTCCCTCATCCCATCTTCTTCTCCCGCCCACGCCTGCTGGCAGAGCCCACCCATCATCCTCTTCTCCTCCCATAGCAACAGCTCATCTCTGCTCTCCTCCCTTGTTTCCCGACCAACACACTGCCTCACTCCTCCGTCTCCCCCCTCCTTTATCTGCTCCCCTGGTCCCTGCCACCTCCTCCTCGCTCTCATCAAACAGTTCCTTCTCTTACTCCCACATCATCATCCAAGCTTCACTTCAAACTTTACTTTACATGCAGCACGACTACGGACCAGGAATATTAACTACAGTTAAAACAAGAAACTTTTGTTGCTTTACTTTCAATACTTAGAGCAAAAAAACGACAATTGTTCCCAGATGTCTTTTATCCAGTCTCAAAAAATGCCTTTAGGTCTTTCGGAGGTAGAGTTTCATTCAGAGATTTGGTTTCCGCAAGCCCTTCACCTAGCTTGCATACTAAGGATAAACAGAGAGTGCAGTTGGTGTGTGAACACAGCAGATGGCAACATGGATTAAGGATTTGGGCAGTATAAGTGATTGTCTAGGATACCTCTACCCTGGAAACAGCTCTGTCCCGTTTCCCCTCCATGGGATTATCGACCATCTCACATCCCACGACAGAGGGGTGTCTGAGAACCCAACATTCTGTCAGATAAACCCAGCATGTGGTCGTCTCACATGAAGGAACAGTGTCCTCTTGTGGCCTAAAGACAGACCTGAGGCCATTTACATCACCAGCAGATCCCATTAGGATGACTCACTGAGGCCTGTTATCAGGACAGAATTTAACCTATGGTTCTGCAAACATAGCTGGAAAATCATTATATGACATTGGAGGTTATTATAGTTTCTACATGCATTTCCGTGGGGATCACTGAAGTATCTATCTATTATCAGTCTGTGCAGTAATTCCATCATCAGCACCATGTTTCAGTGGGTCATAACCTGAGTGTTCCTGAGAGATGTATTTGTACATTGTTGTAAATTATCCACGCTGAAAAAATTCAGTTCAATTTGTAGGGTGGTCATAACAACATTTTAATCTACAATATTTGTCAACAATTATAACTTTTTCGAATGAAGATATATCCAATTTATTATATAGCTATGAATTATCTGCTTATACACAAGTCTGTTATGGAGTAAGTTGTAGTTATTGACAAATCTAACAATAATGTTTTCAAATTGAAACTAGGAAGATAACAACAACAAAAAGGTGTTGCGAGCTTCTATTAAAATGTTTACACAGTCCACTCTTTAACCTTTGTCTATCATTTTTTAAACTTCGCATTAAGGCCTATTTGTGTGTTTGAAACACTAAGTCAAAATGTGAATATGCATGCACATACTGATGGGGATGTGGGGAACAATTACGCTTTGCAATTAACCCGCCTCCCACGCCCCTCTCCGGTCTGCAACCACATTTTCTCAATAAAAACTTTCCTCTGAGCCATAACATGTCGGAGACTGCTGATTGAAACCACAGCAATGCTGGTCAAATGCATAAATAAGGATTAACAGAACAATGAGCATTTATTGCAGCTAAAGGCCCAACCGAACCAGCTTGCAGTAATATCGAGAACATCCTAATAGTAATACAAATGGAAAACAGAGAACTACTTACATTTAAACAGGACATATTAACACTTAAAGCACACACTCTCACACAAACAAACATTTCTTCAAAAATTATTGAGGGAGAAGTCGCAATGGAAGTGGCTGTGAATCTCTCGAGGGCTGTCATACTCAATCTTGACACAAGGGGGCACTGGAGAGCTGTCTGGGGAGACAGGGCTGGCCTGAGAAGACAGCAGGGAGCACACATTCAGCAGGAGCTGATTGTCACTATCAGTACAAAGTAAAACTGGCAAACTAATACACCTCTAAGCACATCTGTTAATGGTCTAGTTCTTGCTCAAGAACCAACTGCAGCAGAGTGGGCTACTTTTGGGGAATTAAAGGATGTTGTTCTTTTTCTGGACAGAAAATGTTTGGTGACTCGCATTCTGGGCCCTCGAGGCTTGGATAGGGATTACAGTCTTCCACTCTTTTGGCCCATGATACATCTTTCTGCCAAGTTTCAAGGAAATCTGGACAGTATTTTTTCTTTAATCCTGTTGATAGGCAAACAAACCAACCAACACACCTGCAAAACAATCTTCTAAAAGTAAATATCTATTTCTTTGAAAAACAGTGTGCTTAAACCCCTTCGATTGGTGTGTTTTTGTTTTTCCATGAGGAAGTCTAATAAAATCTCATTTTATTGACTCACCAGGATGACCGGCCGACTGCATTAGGATTTGTCCTGCGCTCTGGGACTGGTAGTAAGCTTGGCCTCCAGTGGAGTAGGTCACAATCCCAGTGGAGTTTCCCCCGGGGCCGAAGGTCAGGTAGGAGGTAGGGTTGGAATCTGGAGGGTTTTGGGTAAGGTAGGGGGAGGGGGTGAGGTAGGCCATGCGGGACAGAGATGCCTGAGGTTGGTGCTGGGGCTGAGTGGAAGGGTAAGAGGTCTGGAGCTGGTAGGAGATTGGGTTGTTCTGCTGGCCTGAGGTCAGGTAGTCCAGTTTATCCCCAAAGTCAAATAGAGAACTGCGGACAAAACAAAGAAGGATTTAGTCAAAACAACTTCTTCAAATATATACGATGTGTAGCAGGGACGTTATATATATTATGCTCAGATACTTCCATATGTCTTTATATCGATCTCACCCAAAGTGTAGAAAGGGCCCAATAAAATACTTTGGGAACCTTTGCAAATGTCATGATTATTTTGTCACTCAAATCAGCTAGCTGTCATGACAGGACCCTTTTAACCACAACAGGAGAATATGTCTTATGGTTCACACGTAAGGACTCAAAAGCAGAGACAGCGATAATCTGCAATTCAGTTTGAATGGAACCTGCCGTCACAGCCCACCACCGCCCGCTGAGCTACAGAGAATGAAAAGGCATCCAGCGACACTACAGGGGGAAATAAGGGTAGGCTACCACTGTTTTAAAAACACAGGTATCATAAAAAAAACACTTAATCTGTACTCCCAAAACAAATAAGAGTATATGGCAAATAAGGCAGAAAACAACCAGCCATTTGGAGAAGAGTAAGTCAATCTGGTGCTCAGGGAGCTAAACAGGTATTAAAATTCATTGCTATTATTTCGTTTTATATTGCCTAGCATTAGGGGATTTATTTAAGAGCTGTGATAAATAGAAGTAGTCAAAGACATGTAATTTTCTACAGAGCAATTCCTAACTGTTATTTCTCCCAGCAGGATTTCTCAAATATTTCAGAGAGCAAGCTGAAATTGACTCCCCTCTACAGGCGCTGTCTGCAGCATCATTATATATCAGTAATTCACAGGATCCCTGCTCCTGTCTGCAGCCTGTCCTCTGTACTACTCATCCCTGTTCAAATCATCGTCTAGTATTCATGTCACAGTCTGCTGCGAACCGAGCTGACCTGGTGTCAGTCTGCAGAGCCTGGGAGGAGCCGCTCTCCAGAGCATCGAGGAACAGAGGTTGGTTGTGAGCCAGGGTGTTAAGGAGAGGTGGAGCTGGGTTGGCAGCGTTGTAGGTCGTTGTGAAAAGGGGTAGACTGGCTCTCCGCAGAGGGGGGGGGCTGTGAATGGGACGGGGGTGATACTCTGCTAACTCCCCCTGAGATGAAAGCTGGTGCTGGCCCACATCTCTCCCTCTGGATTGACCTTGGAGATGAAACAGAGAGATTAAATACTGAGATTAAAGAGACATTGTAGTTTGCTTTCTGGGGAATTGTACTATCTCCACATGCAGGGGGAAGCCTCACCGAGTTTAAATGTAGTGGATTGTAAGTGCTAGTGTTCCACTGGTTAGTTTGTTATGGGTGTTCAAGTCGGCTTTTGGGCCAAGACGTAGGAAACAGCTGGCTCCGTCCCCACTAGTTCCTTGATGTTGGATTGAATTGTTACCTCTGTGTGTCTACTCAGAGCAACATTACGCCACAATATGTTAACATGGCAAATAGTTGTTAGCTGCTATATTAGTGTTCTGAATATCCAATATGTACTCTTTTTTTGGAGAATGGGCATTTGACCTTGCCTGAGGTCTGCCCACTCCAAGAACTCTGAGGCTTTTGTTCTGTACTTTATGTAATGTTGATCTCTACCTCATTGCATTTAAAATGTCACTCAAGAACTGCAGCAGCTTGCACACATGTATAATGTATGTAGCATTCTATGTTTACATGTTAGTATAGTAGTTTGTTGTTTTAGGTGGGAGAGAAACTCCCTCTGGTGTGAACTTTGGGATTTTAGCCTTTGCAGACCATTTACATGCACAAAAACATATATAACACACTACAGGAAAAGGGAAAACACAAAAAGCACAGTGGGGCCTCTTCTCTTAAGTAGTATTTGTGGAGCACTGGGACCTAATCATGAGCGGTGCTTTTGATTCATTGTGAATGAGGGTTACAGCACCTGGGCTGTTGAGGCTGGCCATCAGGTTGCTGTAGGAGGGCGGAGTCTGGTTGGAGATGACGGAGAAAGAAGGCGCTGCAGGGGCGAGCTGGGGCAGCTTTGTGGCAAACTGATTCGAAAAACAGGGAACTTCCTGACTGAAAAGAGAATAAACATAAGTTACAATCAATCATATATAAAATAACGACTAATCAAAAGTAGCTTGGACCATTTGAGAACAAGAAAAACGACCAACACAGAGCGATATAGTGTAGTACCTGTTGGGTGCCAGGCTGGGATTGATTGGGTGATGCAGGGGGCTGCTGCTGCTGCCAGCTCGGCTCTGTCTGTGTTCACCCCTCGCTGTGATGGAGCGCTCCACTTTCCTCCACTTAGCCCTGCGGTTCTGAAACCAGACCTGGTTCACAGCGTCATGCAGACAAGACAATAACATTGATCAGTAAAAAGGACTGAGGATGATGACGAGACAATGAAAGATGGGAGGTGAAAGAAGGCAGTCGCTTTTGAGACAGGAAGGAAAACTTTTCCCTGAATCCTCAATTATTGGAGAAGTCATTTAAATAAAAGGGATAATTGCCCCCGTTTTTTTTGTTGATTGACAACAAGAACTTAGGTTTCAACCAAAAGAGGTGCACCTAACTTAATTCCTGATTCTCTCTTAGAGGAGGTAAATCACCAAATAAGAAATGTAAAAGAGTCGGAAAACTTCTAACCATAATTCTTTGAGGCGTGACACCAACTGAGGCGGCGATGACTTTCCTCTTCTCTGCGTCGGGATAGTGGTCCTCCTGGAACAAGGCCTCTAAATGCTCTAACTGATCTACACACACATCATATGGGGTTAAGCTGTGGGGCTGTGGCCTGGTCTCCAGTGAGCTCACTTGTGTGGTACCCAGACCCTGAGCAACCCAGTAACAAACGGCCTGGCTCTGGGGCCCAAACCAGTCATGTGGTATCCCAGCTGGGAGGAGAAGCAGGGCTCAGGTGACCTGTTTTTGTGCTGCTAGCTGGGCTGTAACAGATCCTTCTTTAAACTAGCAAGCTGCCTCCCCGACAGGTGCCTTCAGCTCCCCTAAACCTCCCTAACATCCTTCCTGTTCCTGTGTTACAATAGCATTCATGGGTTGTAGCACAAGGTAAAATAAAGAGATGTGCCATCCAGAGTTTCCGTTAGCCGGTAATTACCGGACTTTGACCGGTAAAATATGCTGAAGACCGCCAAATCTAAATCTCTCCGGTCAAAATGTCCGGTCAAAAATAATTTGCCCTTAGCACCAATACTGGAAGTTCTAATGTCCTAACATTTAATATGGGANAGCCTACATTTCCGATATGACGTCATATCGGACGCAAATCTGGATCAGCTCCGTTGTAGCCCCGTTTTTAGAGATTTGGGTACGGAGGAAAAGAGAGAACTTCTCTCTTTTCCTCCGTACCCAAATCTCTAAAAACGGGGCTACAACGGAGCTGATCCAGATTTGCGTCCGATATGACGTCATATCGGAAATGTAGGCTGGCTTTACACCCACGGCCCCATCAGAAACGTTGCTATCAGAAACAATGCACGACTGTTTTGGACGTAATATGGTCGGTGTTTACATGGGCATCGCTAACACTCAGAGCTAACCTGTACTGCACAGAGCATGTGTGTGAAGAAGCAGGAAATAAAAAGGAACTCACCTTGTGGTATAACCGGCAAAAGAGAAAGCCTT
>NW_011338841.1:45290-52556 GCF_000735185.1 Notothenia coriiceps | reverse complement strand
GGGGGTACAACGGAGCTGATCCAGATTTGCGTCCGATATGACGTAATATCTGAAATGTGGACCCACGGCCCTATCAGAAAGTTGCTATCAGAAACAATGCCCGACTGTTTTGGACGTAATATGGTCGGTGTTTACATTAGCATCGCTAACACTCAGAGCTAACCTGTACTGGAGAGCATGTGTGTGAAGAAGCAGGAAATAAAAAGGAACTCACCTTGTGGTATAACCGGCAAAAGAGAAAGCCTTTGAGCTCCATACTGTTAGAAATAATCCATGATATGGCGTTTCGTCACCGCAGTATTTAGTTTAGACACTAGCTGCCGGGTCCCGCATGAGCTCATCCCCCTCCTTTTTTCTTTTTTATCAATTTTTCTTTTTTTAAAGCTTTAAAGATATGTTTGGTATTTTGAGCAAAACACTTCATAGACATGTTTTTTATATTTTTATATATCTGAGACCTATGCTATTGCCTAAAAATAGCATGATAGGTGACCTTTAAGTGAGTGAAGCCAATGTTAGGTAACTGAAACTCAGATCTGGTGGAGATAATGATGTGGGCCTACATGCTGGTTTACACGAGCAGTAACACAAATGTACTTGTTTGGAAAACCATTGGCTGGTCGCTATATATGTGTTTCCCGAGTAAGGTCCGTTAGATACATATATTGTCTGTACATTTGTAATTTTTCAGTTGGTGGAAATATATATATACTGGGCAATTTTACCTCTGCAAATGAACAGTTAGGAGGAAAACATGATTCTTTAATTGATCTTATCATACATGGATATGCACCCTTTAACATAGGGGTTTTCTATTGAGAGGTCACAACCCAAAATAAAATTATTAAAATGTGTGTTCTGTCAACCAACTGGTAGAAATGTTATACTTGGCATCTTGTTCTGTCGGTAGAATACTATATACTTTGTCACATTATTTGAGCATATTATAAGTTTAAACAATGTTTTCACAGGTTGTGAGCAACTTGACCTACAACAGTATGGCCATGCATGAAGATGTGGACACTCACACTCTGAGGAAAGCTCTGTGGAACTACATCCACTGTCTGTACGGGATACGGTAAGTACCACACACTGTTGGAAATATAGAAGGTTAAATTGTTTTATGTTTCTGCTAAATCTGACTTTTTATCACTGTACCTGTGCAGCTACGACGATTACGACTACGGCAGCGTTAACGTGCTGCTGGAGCGCTCGCTGAAGGTGTTCGTTAAGACCATGGCCTGTCACCCGGAGCAGACCACGGCACGCGTTTATCACGCCTTCTGGAGACACTTCAGACACTCGGAAAAGGTACGCACGAGTTCAAACACTCACCTGACCCGGCCTCTGGAGCCACAATGAATTAATCATTTAACATTTTCACACGCCATCTCTTTTTGGTACCTTCGCGACAAAGAGTGAATCATTTGACATTTCAGCGTGTCCTCTCTTTTTTCTTTCCTTTTTTAATATGTCATTATTGAAGTACGCTTTAAATTACAGACAGGACATTTGAGTGTGTCACCTACTAATGTGACTTGACTTATTCCTTTTCTTTCCTTTTCTTCGCAGGTTCATGCAAACCTAATAGTGATGGAAGCCCGGCTACAGGCAGCCTTACTTTATGTTTTACGAGCCATCACACACTACATGAGATGACACACTCTCTCTCACACATTTTTGCAGATGCTGAGCCAGCTGTGACAAACCACAGCCTAATGCACAACACGCACACGCACACGCACACGCACACACTACAGTGAATGTTTATGCATATCTTAAGTTCCAGTGTTAATGTTTTGATGCTGCTTTGCGACTGGGATATCTGATATTTAAAAATTGTTACTTATTTTGCACTGAAATCTATCAGGTTTTGTTTCTGCCTTTGAGCCTCAAGTGTTGTTGTGAATATCTTGCACATATTTCTGTCAGACAAAGACATATCTACAAGCTACTTGCCAGGTAGGATTAGGTCTGGTATAACCAAATTATCTTCATGATTCTACTGTTTGACATATCTATTCAAGCTAATAATGATCATACAGACTACTCATGCCTCAGTCCTCTCCGTCTGCAGCACACAGAGGCTGAAATCAAAACAGACAAATAACTTGTATTTTTGTGTACAATAAAAAATTACTTTGTTATGAAAATGACTGTCTGGACATAATTTTCTGCCAAGAACAATTCAACAAAGCAAATACTCTATGTCTCTTTGTATTCTGATTTGACAAGCCCTTCACTGTGCGTGTGTTGCATCAGGAGTTGCGTTATCTCACCACAAGATGGAGACAAAGACTCAGAGAAATGTGAAAGGTCACCACAGTTAACTTTGCCAAGTCATTCTTCAAGATAGTTGGTAAAAGTGAGACAGACAATAGATATATCCTTTTTCTTGAGTTGAGGTTCAATGTAATATCCAAAGTCATATCATTGTGAGACATGCTGGTAAAGCACACACAAGGGAATAGTCACTCTTGTACGCGGATATCACACATTTTGTTTAGTCTTCCTGTAGTTCACACTATTGAGTGCTTGTGTCGCCTCTCACCCTGCCTGTCAGTCAAACATCGAGAGAGAAAATACCCAAACTGCATCATCACCAGCTACTGCCGGTTTACAGGGACTACATGCTACAAGTAGCCTACTTCCACAATAACTTTCTGGTTTTTTAGCGTGATTTAATGCAAACTCTTTATCAGAGTAATCTAATTCAACTTCCTTTTCTTTGCGTTTTCTGCAAGGGTACCTGATAACAGTCAACATTATTGTGAAAGGTAGTTTCAGGTTTGATCTTAAACGCTAATGTCCTTATATTTTGAAGGAGAATAAGTATACATAATTGAATAGGTTGTAAATGGGCGTTTCCATAATTTCTCAAAGGAAAAGTAACAGTTAAAGTTATAATTTGTATTTTAAACATCAGTAGGTCTTGTACTGTCCACTACACGCGCTTTCCTCTGGGGTGGACTTCGTCGCGCGCTTGAAGTCCGCTCCCAAAGCCTTCCGGACGAGGCGCGCGCACACTTCTTTTTCACTTGCTCGCGGCTTTTCACCCTGCTAGACACCGGACACCACTAACTCACATCGGGACGACAGGATTCCCCGGAATAAAGACCTTTTTTTCGTCAGGTATGTCTCCTTTAATTATAATGTCTGAAATGGTAATATATACATGTCAGTCTAACAGTCGTATAATTAGAAAACCTTTGCTTTGATGTCTTAATGCTTTACCAGCAAATAGTGGGAATTCCACAAATCTTGGTACATAGTTCTGTAGTTTTCCATAATAACCTGTCAAATGGATTTTAGTTTTTTTAATTGGAACAGTTATCTTCTGTATGAGTGGAGGAAGTTGGTTCACACCTCAGTGAAAGAGACTAAATGTAACTAAGGTGGGTATAACTACAGAACTTGCATAGATTGATTATTTTCAGCAGACCACCACCCAAGGCACTCTCTAATCTTTTTCTTTTTTAGACAGAAATCTGCTGACAATTTACAGTGTTTTTAAAAATTGTGTAACATGTCAACTGTGAGATAAAAGGAAGTTTGGGTATTTTGCTTGTGAAAAGTTAATGCAGTGCGCCAACCAGTAGGCTACTTCCACTCTTCATACTGGACGGATACCACACAGGGGGATATTTAGAAATCAAACAGCCAACATGGCAATATTGAAAGAGTGGAACTTACCCAAGTTAAGTCAATGTCAGTGCTTTTTTTCAAGTGGGATATCACTATTTAAACAAATCTAGGTAACTAGTGATAGGCAAGGATGATCCACTATAAGGTTATAAGTTTATAGAACATTGATGAATTGAAAAGGTCAAAGGGTCAAATATATATCAGGTTGTGGCTGACAGCATCATCCAGATCAACTGGGTGGTTTTTGTTTGTAATTGTACTGAAGGCTGTCTATCTCAGACTTTGTTGAATTTGCTCTCGTGGCAGAATATTCCTTTAGTGAATACCGGAAGCCACCTTGAGGAAAAGGCAAGGCTGCTTGTTTCCTGAACATGTCCCTCTATCTGAGGTGTTTCCGTGGCATTAGAGCAGTCAGGTTGTTAGTTTCTTCTTCACCATGGCCTGCAGGGAGGTTTGTATACCCACTTCACCTTCCTCAAAGTCATCAACATCAATCTTTGTTTCACTACTGATTTCATGGCGGCTTGTGTGTGTGAAGCATTTGTCGTGGAATTTTGACGGTCGTATTGGGAAAAACGCGATTAGGCGGTCCAAGGCTGGACTTCATCACTTCCTGTTTCTTTACGAGGTCAGTTCCTGTCTTTAGCCTCAAGGCCAGGAAGGAAGGGGGCGTGGAGTTGTTTTTAGTTAGGGGGGTTAACATCGTCACACAGATTTCCCACCAAGCAGCTGAGGTCAGTAATTGTGCTAGATGAGTTTTCTGATAGACAGGGTTGGATAGAGGCTGGATCTGTCATTTCAGACGGACTTTCCCATCAGCAACTGTTGCAACCTGAGGAAGGCTCTTCTTCCTTTTGCACCCATATAAGCAAGCCCAATGTTATAATGCTTAGAAAAAAAGACGCAATAACTTTATTCATTTAGGCATTCCAACAAGCCACCTCTGTATCTGGAGGATATGGTGACTTCATGTGGAAACAGGATGTCCCAATGGCTGGGACACCTTTCTTTTCCATTGCCCCCCCCCCCCGTCCAGTTTTTGTCCCGTTCCTTTCTTAATGTGTGTGTGTGTGTGTGTATATATTCTATGTGTGTTGCGTTTGGTGACAGCTTGCTTCCCATTGTCCTATCATTCCTGCTCCACTCACCCTCTGCATCCTGTGAGGCTTCCTGCTAGTGAGGCAGAGAGTAGAAAAAAGAAAGGTAAGAGAAGACATGGTGAAATAAGAAAAGTGAAGGATTGGACAAAGTCTGGCAAGAACTTGTGTAAAAGTACCTTAAACTCAACAGATTTAAACAATCCTGTCTCTGAATTCAGAGACACACACACACACACACACACACACACACACACACACACACTCTGAATTCCCCGCTGGGAGAAGCTTATCTGCAGTCCACTGTGCAGGAAAGGGTGTGTCATTTGGATTTGGGTGTTTGCGAGTGTAACGATGGAGGGTGATGTTATTGTGATTTTTATACGAGTGCAAATATATATGCATGTTAATGATTTAGAGGTGATTTGCTTCCTTATATTGTTGTGGAGTACAACAATTGCAATTTCAAACATGTATTTGCTGCTTTTCAGATTATTCTTCGCATCATAATGGCCCTATTATATAAACACTTAAAGCAGCCATTTCACATTCTGATTTTAAGTACACTTTGCTGATAATACTTCTAAAGTGAAACCCTTTTGAACATAGGATTTTTGTGGTGGAGAGCCATTTTACTACTTTTTGAAAAAGCATTAAGGGGAGATATTCCAAATACAAAACACAGCTGTGCATATTGTTTCAGGTTGAGAGATTTCTGACTCCAACCCAATACATAAAAGGTACATTTACTTTGAAGTACTCACAGCATTGCGATACTGTTAAAAATTCCACAGTGACAACTAAAAAAACCCTGATCTTACCAAAGACAGTTTTCTTACGGTCAACCTTTTTGAGCAAAAGGGAAGTTTGTGAATTATTTTTGAATGATATATCCAAACCAAGTAAAATCTTTTCTAACTATTTGTTCATCTAGGTGTCGTTAGATACCTAGATGAACAGGTTTCTAACGACACCTCAAAAAGTGTCAATGACATGGCAAATATGCCTATTAATTAAGATTAAGTAAACCTGATGCTGTGAAAAGGCGTGTTGCTGCATATCACAATGTAAAACCGCACTTCTCCCCACCAGAGGAAACTGCTTCTGTTTTCTCATGATGTATTCTGGCCTGCTGCTATTAAAGGGTTAGCAACCAGTCAGTGATGTGAAACAGTGTTTTGCAACTTCAGACTAATTGAATACTGGTATCTCTCTTAAATGAGTATGATTGAAAAGTGTTTGTTTTTGGGGTGTACATTCGGCAAGATGCAAGCATTAATGGCCGTTGTATCATTAATAAATAATGATAGTGCTATTTGTATTGTTTTCTAGTTTGAAGAGGTAGCAAATGGCTCAACAATATGTGTGCATTTCTGAGGAACAGTGATCAGTTTGTTCATTGTATTTATTTCCCTTATTTATGTATGTATGCACGGATATCGCCTGCTCTCATAACTTACATTTAAAATTACATAGGTTTGTCTTGCAAACTGTGTATAAAGGTTGTTGGTTGGTTTCAATCTGCAAAGAGGAACTCGCACTGTTCTTAAATTACTTTAGTGTCATCTCAGTATACGCACTAATTGATCATGCAACCCCAAAGTACCACACACACACACACACACACACTGCTGTTGCAACTTGAAGTTTGTGGCTGATTCAAAGGGAAACCCAGATCATTATCATAGACTTGTTGATGTGGAGACTCTCTTATAAACCAGTCAGTGGGTGCACAGTAGCACATGTTCCTGTCCGTGCTTGATTGGTGAAGCCTTCGTCCAGTTGGCCGTGTTCCCGGCTGTGTGTGTGACTTTATGTATAAACACTCGGGTCAACTGAACGATCAGATGCTAGTTCAGCTTCACTCTGCAGAGAGGAAGACAAACATTTGATCAACAGGAACCCAACGGAGAACAATGACTGTACGGCCTTCAGCAAACAGTAATGTGTTTGTGTCGGTTTGTCTGTGTGCGTCTACCAGTGCAAGGAAGGGCACTTGAAATTGTAAAAGGTTCCAGATTGCTAGTTCCCCTCTTTAATTTAAAAGTAATGTTACCTTTTCCCTGGTTCATCAAAGTGACGTAAGGATTCCTTTTGATGACTTTATTTTAAACTGGGCCAAGAAGCTAAAAAGTCCTAAAACAACCTAGAACCAGGCAGTAAAGACATCACAACAGTATTTAAAACAGATTCATTTCCGACTTTTATTAGAAATCCTTCAATATACATCGAAGATTGGACCAGAGAAACACTATGAATGATCTACATACAGAATTTTACCAAAAGATTATATATTCAGACCCCTTCACAGGAACCACCAAAACCCGTGTGTTTGATCATTATCAAATTCATGTTGTAATTGAATTATGTAACTCCATGCAGCTAATCCTTTCTGTGGTCACCAGCTTATTTTAGAGAAGCAGAAGATGAAGAGAAGGCAGAGGTGAGATGAAGATGAAAGGCACTTCTCTCTTTTAAAAACTCATCCAAGTGAAGGAAGTCAGCAGTAGCTTCGGTCCGGGGG
>NW_011338841.1:21524-45257 GCF_000735185.1 Notothenia coriiceps | reverse complement strand
TGAGGAATGTGAGGGAAATCTCACAGAGGAAGAACAATAAAGGTTATGGCAGGGAGCGACAAAAAAACAAGAGTAATTCACTTTCATTAAAAAACAGCAGAGCTCCAAGTGAACAGTGACAGGTTGATCCCATCCACAAATCCCCCTGAAACTCCTCAGTCTTAAAACCAACAATGGCTATTATGGGCAACATCAAGGAAAGGACGAAGCAAAATATGCAAAAATGTTACACAAGCACACACAAGCACGCACACACACACACACACACACACACACACACACTGATTCACTATCAGGTCGGCCATCAGGAGAGCTACAGGAAGTAAGCCCTGTTAGAGTTTCCTGTCCACCCTTCTGATCGCTCCCCCTTTTTCCTGGAAACTGAGGACAGAGAGTACACACACACACCTTTTTTTGTGAGTCTCTCTTCTCTCTCTCTCTCNAAGTGTCAGAAAGCACAACCCTCTCTATTTTCCGCCATACCCAAATCTCTTAATTCAAATCTGGATCAGTCTGTATCAGATCCGTTACAGCCCCGTTTTTAGAGATTTGGGTATGGCGGAAAATAGAGAGGGTTGTGCTTTCTGACACTTGGTGAGTTCCCTGACACACCGGGGACACATATTCATGTATAAAAGACGTACAAGAGTGCATTTTGCATGATAGGTCCACTTTAAGTTTTGTTGCCTTGTTCCACTCCGGGGAAATAGAAATCTATGTATGTGTTTTAAGCTCAGCTGGAAATATATTTCAATGCTTGATGATCTAAAAAAAAAGCAGATTGTGCAAAGCCAGTCGGCTGCAGTGGGATGTTTAACTCTGAGCTAAGAGCAGATTAAGAGGTTGTGCTTATTTATTTAGAGCGGAGATGAAAAAACCTCTAGAGGTATCATAACTAGGGCTACTACAGTTTTTGTGACAAACAGGTACAAATACAGATGCAGAGATAAGCTTGGCCTTACACTCATAATGTTTATTACCATGAACAAAGCCACTTTTTGTGGAGCATCAGATGTGTATTAATCCATGAAAGAATATAGTTCCCATCAAATGTTTTTAGTTCTTAAGACTAAGGTGTCCTACTGATTTAGGGAAATATATACAAATATAAAAAGTGAACTAAATTAAGTCTTCAAGGGATTTGATGACGTCAATAAAAACAAAAATAACACCAACCTTATCCTTAAACTAATATCACCAATTGCAGTTATTTTTGTCTTTGCATTTTGGGGGAAACATTGGCATATATAAAACACTATGTTAATTAAGATCCTTTTGATGTGATGTTCCCAGTGTTATAGTCTCTACAGTCAAAACTTTGAAAGTAAACTAACATTAGCGTATACGATTAAACACTTAACAACCTAACGTTTTTAAACGTAAGTTGTGCGTTTTTTGTTGCTGTCATCTTGCCTCTGAGGGTTCTTTGACAAACATTCAACCTATTGAATCGAACCTGAAGTGTGTCCTTGATCGTTCATAAAGGTGCTTTTAATAAATTGTACAAATAAAAGGTTAAAGTATTCAAACATTAAAGCAGAAGCAGTGCAAATGTGCCATATTCAGTACATTAGTCATCTGAGAACACTGTTAAAAGATGATTAAAAGTTTATTTGTAACAAACCACCCCCTGACCCCAATGGAATTTCAATCTGCTGCAAACAACCCGGGTGTGAATATGTTTTGTTCCAGATTCAATGCAGGAATAAGAGTCTGTGAACTTCGCACGTGTGAAAAGATTGGAGGACTGCTGTTACATTTCAGAAGGTGTGAGTTTTCGTGCGCTTCTCAATTAACTGTGGTCTCAAACTTGTATATGCATGTGTGAATACTTTCCTTCCAGCCCATGTTTTGTTGCAGATACAAATTCCACTGCCGAGGCAATCACACATTCTCCTGTGCATTTACATTCTGGATCATTTGTCAAAAAAAACAAGCAATTATTCGAAGGTTATCCTGTGCTATGTAGTCATGTGGAACAGCACCTGTGTCAGAGACTAAATCTAGGATGCAGTCGAATTGTCTTCTTTGCTGAGGAGGGTTCTTAACACAGTTAATTAACCCTGAATGTTAATGCTAATTACCCTTTATAGATTAAACAAAGTCTTAATTCATTGTGTTTACTGAGTTGAGTGTTGTTTCTACTTTTTGTTTTGTTGCTATTTTACTTCAACATGTTTCGACTGGTTTGTTTGAAAGTTTGCCCTGTGGGAAGTACAGGTAAATGTCAATATATTTTTAATTCAAGTGTGAAATCTTACATTTGTTATAATACGCCACGCACCTGATGGGCCAGATGGTTTGTTACAAATAACCATCTGAGATCAAAAAAACTATAAAAAGAATAAAAATAGCTAAACTACACAGAGGTGCAGAATGTTGATTGGCTGTTATATTGATATTGTAAGGAATAAAATCAATATTTATATGGCTTAATGTAAAATTAATAACACTGTTTTATTCTGTAACAGGATGTTGAGTGTCGACACACTCAACGTCCTGTTTGTTCAGACGATTTTGGTAGCATTAACATGTAGCCATACTTGCCAACCTTTAGACCTCAGAAATCGGGAGCATTTCAAAAATGAAAAATTGGGGGGGGGTGCTAGTGGTTCGCCGGAGCTATTAGATTAACATTAACATGCTTATTGTAGTTGTAAGTGCACTGCCTTGCGGCCTGTAGCACCGTCCTTGATGGAGCATATGTGTGGGCTTGACCTGTATTTTACAGGAAAGGAGTGAGCAGAGAGTAGAGTAGTTGTCGATTCTTGTTCTGTTTTCTGTGAATATCTGCCTCACCCTCTCAGACTTTGAGTTGCGCGCGCTACTAAAGAGACGTGTTAGCATGGAAACCAAACAATGGTGTAGCTGTATTAAAGTCCGAGTGGAAACAGTCGTGTGTAAATCTGATTTTGTCTGAAATCGGGAGAAATGCGGGAGAAATATGACCCCGGGAGGAAACCGGGAGAGGGCAATGAAATCGGGAGTCTCCCGCGAAAATCGGGAGGGTTGACAAGTATGCATGTAGCTAATGTTACGTTTTCTACGTGAATCAATGAGAAATGACACGTGGTGTTGCACACTAAACACACTGTATTTAACTCTCACTTATTGACACTGAAATACTATTATTAGGGAATGTTTAAATGACCAACAGATAAGAATTGTAAAATTAACATCAGAAAATGACAGGACGTGCCTTGGACCCGCCCCCAGTCGACTCTAAGCCAATGGGAGAAGACTTCAGATGATAAATATGTGACACAAGCAGGGAAGTCGGTCTCCTTCTCATCACATGCCAGTGGAAGGAAGAGCAGCAGCTGTCGCCATTTTGTAATTTAATTGTATCATTGTATCATTGTTTTATTAAACGCTGTCAACTTGTAAAAAGGCTTCCTATCTTTTTGGCTAATCCTGGGCTCAGAGCTAAAAAAAAAATATATATATAATATATAATAAAATAAATGCATAATGGAGAGTTAGTTACACATGTCANAAGGTAAACCTGGTTTAAATACCGAGATTTTAGGTCCAATAAGGTAACCAATGTATGAAAACACGTTGACAAACAGACCTTACATAACGTAACACCACCATCAACTGACCGTACCTCCCTACACCGGCGAGCTTACAGGCGGGGTCCCGGACGTTGGGGGGGGGGGGGTGTGGTGTAGACTCCCTTACACTCCCCTTTAGAGTGTCTCCCTTCTTGTTATTTCCATACCGTCCCTCGCTGTTTTTTGTTCCTCATTAAGTGAAAAGGTAATTTTTGTCGTCTCGAGGTTACACTTGTCACCTGTCCCAACTAGGTAGGTGTCTTAGGGGGACTTGAGGGAGTCCAGAAAATTTGGTTGTTACCCGACTAATACCCCGTTGGCTAGTTCCTACTTCCTCGCTTCGTTTTATACGTTTCATACACAATGTGTTCGTGTGCGTGTTCCGTGCGTGGTGTCGTGTGTGTCGTTGTGTGTGTGTCATCAGTCGATAGTCAGCCGGGTAAGTCCTCCGATGCTCATCGGGACAATCTCAAAAGACAGGTGGGAAGACTTAGCGAGGGGGGAAAAAGCGGACCCTTTGAGCTCCTGCTCCCATTGTGTGTTGGGAAAAAAACACTCCAGAGAGAAGAGAGAGAGAGAGAGAGAGAGGAGAGGAGAGGAGGGAGGGGGGGGGGGGGGGCCTGGCTTCGATGACGACCTGAAGGGAAGTTAACCTACTCAAAAATTTTCTTCTCCTTCACGAACACGTAGAAGTAGAGTGGAGACCGGAAGAGAAAGTAAAAATATAAAAGTGTCTTTCCTAATCACCACTCAATGTATAAGTGTAATGTGTACTTAAACCTATTACCTAGTTTGTGTGCCCAAAACCACACAAGAACCCACTTCTAAAGACTTTATATTAGAAACCTTAAGACATACATTCAAGTGCAACAAAGAGACCAGGTAGAAGCTACATATCCAAATTATTGTTCAGCACAAAATTTAGACAGACCACTACAGAAATGACGGACCAAGATCCCAACAGAAATCCCTGAAAAATCGAAGAACCGGTCAAATTTTATGTTCAAGTAGTTTTTCCCTTAGGGAATGCAGTGAAACTAAAAACTGTTTCCATTGTAATGAAAATTTAATTCTCATTGATCCGTAAAGACCTTGAAAATAAAAAACGGGAAGGAACGTAATCTGCGTGTGCCTGTTGGCTAGGTGTTTGTGTAATGACAAACACTTCGGCATTACAGGAAGGCAACAGCCACCTCACCCTTGTAAAAACATGCTAGGAAGACCCGCACGACCACGCAAAAGCACAACGTTCCATACCACTTTCCCAAGGGTCTACCAGTTTTCACCCAGTTCATCGCATTCCTAAGAAAACTACTGAAAAAATAACATTCTGACCCGGTTTCTTTCGATTTTGCAGGATTTTTGTGGAAATCTTGGTCCCGTCATTTCTGTAGTTTGTCTAAATTTTGTCTAAAGTAAAGGCTAAAATAATCTTTTAGAAAGTTATAGTGCTTCTAACTGGTCGACCTTTTTGGTGATACTTACTATCATTCTAGTCGGGAGGCCTTGTAGGCACACAAACAGAATAGGTTTAAGTACAACATTAACTTAATCACATGAGGTACCGACGATTCAGGAAAGACAACCAGTGGTCAAACTCTTCCGCTTCTACTTCCTCTTTCCGTCTCACCTCCTACTTCTACACTTTCCGTGGAAAGGGAAAAGAAGAAAATTTTTTTGAGTACGGTTCAACTTCCTTCCAAGTCGCTCGAAGCCAGGCCCCTCCTCCTCCCTCTCCTCCTCTCTCTACCTCTCCTCTGCTCCTTCTCCTGAGGGTTTTTCCACAACACGACACATGAAACGCAGGAGTCAAAGGTCCCTTTTTCCCCTCGCTAGTCCTTTCCCACCTGTCCTGAGAATGTCCCGATGAAGGACATCGAGGACTACCGGGCTGGCGACTATCACTCTAAGCTGACACACGCCCGGGGCAACAACACACACACACACGACCACACACACGCACGAACACACACGAACACATGTAAAAACGTATAACAAAACGAAGCAGAAAGGAAACTACGAACGCGGTTCGATTAAATCGGTAACAACAAATTCTGGAACTCCTCAAAGTCCCCAAAAACTCTGACCTAGTTGGACAGTCGACAAGTGAACCGCTCGAGACGACAAAAAAATTAACTTTCACTAATGAGAACAAAAAACAGCGAGCGGACCGGTATTGAAATAACAAGGAGACATCAAAGGGAGTGTAAGGAGCCTGCCACCACAACCACCGCACCCCAACTCGGACCACAGTCTCACTTTCCAACGGTCAAACTTAGCCCTCCCCCGGTGAGTCACTGTCTAATATTGTGATTAGTCAGTTTATGTTGTGTCGTCACGTTATGTAAGATAGGACCGTGTAATGATATGTCAACGTTTTTTTTTCAAACACTTGGGAAACTTATTGACTAAAAGACGTATTTAACCCAGTATTTTACCTCCTTCGGCCTGACGACAGCGGTCTTCTTTGTACCGGACGTGCAAAACTTCAAACGTTCTCGTGGACCGGAGTGGCTCGTGGACCTACAAGTCGTGAATGCCGTTTTATTCAAGAGCGAACCTGCCTACTTCTGGTTTCAACTAAAAACCGCGCTGTCCAGAAAAACATTGCTGCATGTTTGAAGTTTGCAAAAGAGCGCCTGGATGTTCCACAGCACTACTGGCAAAATATTCTGTGGACAGATGAAACCAAAGTTGAGTTGTTTGGAAGGAACACACAACGCTATGTGTGGAGAAAAAAAGGCACAGCACACCAACATCAAAACCTCATCCCAACTTTGAAGTATGGTGGAGGGAGCATCATGGTTTGGGGCTGCTTTGCTGCCTCAGGGCCTGGACAGATTACCATCATCGAGGGAAAAATGAATTCTCAAGTTTATCAAGACATTTTGCTGGAGAACTTAATCTGTCCACCAATTGAAGCTCAACAGAAGATGGGTGATGCAACAGGACAACGACCCAAAGCACAGAAGTAAATCAACAACAGAATGGCTTCAACAGAAGAAAATAGGCCTTCTGGAGTGGCCCAGTCAGAGTCCTGACCTCAACCCAATTGAGATGCTGTGGCATGACCTCAAGAGAGCGATTCACACCAGACATCCCAAGAATATTGCTGAACTGAAACAGTTTTGTAAAGAGGAATGGTCCAAAATTCCTCCTGACCGTTGTGCATGTCTGATATGCAACTATAGGAAACGTTTGGTTGAGGTTATTGCTGCCAAAGGAGGGTCTACCAGTTATTCAATCCAAGGGTTCACATACTTGTTCCACCCTGCACTGTGAATGTTTACATGGTGTGTTCAATAAAAACATAAAAACATATTGTTTGTGTGGTTTTAGCTTAAGCAGACTGTGTTTGTGTATTGTTGTGACTTAGATGAAGATCAGAACACATTTTATGACCAATTTATGCAGAAATGCAGTTAGTTCCAAAGGGTTCACATACTTTTTCTCGCAACTGTATATCTGCTACAGAATATTTCAAACTTTCAGAGGTGTTTATTTCAGTTATAGTCAGTTCGGAGGCTCCTGTGTGTGCTGTTGGATTGCAATAGACAGACAGAGAGATGTTTCTAACATCAGTTACAATGAATTATTAAACATTAGAAACTATAGCCTCGGAAGAAACCATAAAGTTTAATCTGCGGGTGCAATTTAAAATCATTCACAGTATTGGTGAATCTGCCAATCATTTTAATGCCTACACAAAAATGTGAAATATGCTAATCACAATTTCCTTCCAGAAATCTTATCTTATTCAACCAGCTGTCCAAAACCTAAATACCTACTATAGAATAAGAACTTTTAATATATATAATATATTTTGCTTGCATATTCTGATTCTCTCAAACAGTTAAAAAAAGAAGATCATTATGACATTCTTGACTGTGGGATTTATTGCAGGGCTGTTTCATCGACTGTGTTAAATAGACTTAAACCGCATGGTAATAAGGGAGTTTTTGGGGTCATTTATTTGCAGCTGGTCAGAGTCGGGCATGATTTCCTGTTAGTGTATGCTAGGCCTTCTGGCTCTTTCTGTAGATCCATTTTTAATGTACGAGTGGTTTTCCTTTGCTGTGAGCTAGTAATAAACAGTTGACTGGCAGTACGCATGTTTGTTTCCTGAGGAACAATGCCAAATGTTTTCGTCCTACAATTAAAACGTTTTACAGTCTTTTCTGTATGCTCTCATTGATGCTGATTTGTCAACAAGCTCTTTCTATGCAAAGAGGTTCACCCAAAACTGGAAGTCAGGATTGCGTACATGTGTGCACATCTACAGGAGGATCTTTGTGAAACACATTTCACATTTTCAGTTACTGTCACTTTGTGCCAGTTACATCTGTCTAATGATGACATTCACAGGTCTGTTTCACCACAAACCAACACACGCACACACACACACACACACACACGCACATGCACATTCATGTACACACACAGCTGTTGACCAGAGTAACCCTTCTTGAAACTGCTAAAAGGGAAGTGGCTTACCTCCACATCTCTCTTTGTCTTTGCTTATCTCAAGCTGTCTCTCTCTCATTTTTTTTGTAGCTGTCTCTGTCTCTCTCTTCACACACATCTCTTTATTCACGCTTTAACGCTCTTGAGCATTTCTCTCAGATTCTCAAAAACCTTCTTCTTCCCAGGTTTTCTGCCACTCATCTTCTCTCTCATTCGGCTTCTTGTCCCTCACCACTTCCCTCTTTTTTTCCCAGTGGCGATGGTGATTGACAGATGATCTGATAGAGGACAACATCAGGTGAGAAACAAAAGTTGACTTCTCCTTCCGGCCTTACCTCCAACCTCCACTTCTTCCTCCTCCTGCTTGAGGGAAGTAGTTTGTTACTTCTCTCTTAACACTTCTCTTAAGTTAATTGACCACCTGCATGTTGTTGATGTGTGATACTTTCACTTTCTGTCAGTCTGTGTTTGAAGTCTAGACAGGAACTAGTAAAGATTATAAGTTCACAATGTTTTCATTTTTTTATATTTACATTTTCAATCCTCTCTATTTAATTTTGTTAAGAAGTGGTTGTCATGATATCTTAAGTCGTTGAATCATTGTACTAAAGGGGAGACACCATTTTAAACATTATTTCAGCTTACTTGTTACAAGGAGTGCTGCTCAGCCTGAAGTTGTATATTCAGTTGTTATTTCTTCTGTGACTAAAGGAGATTTCCAATATGTAAACAAAAGAATATCCCATAGGAGCTAAACCTTTAGTGACCTGGCTGACGCGCTGTACCGTGTGGATAAGAAACTGTATGTTTTGTTGCCTCAATGAAGAATGAACAGGCTTGTCTTCGGTTGCAGCATAATACAATCTGTTTTCTTTCTTCTCGTAGCATATGTCATAAGTCCATATCCATTCATATTCCATTAATTTAATAAATCGAACAGTACCTACAAAACACTCGCACACAGAGGTCAAAAACAATATGCTCTTCCGGGGTCAAACACAGTCAATGATGTGATACGACACACCCTAAATACCTATACCCAAGTGATAGGACAGCGACACACGTTGGCACACACAGTAAATAACACACCATCGTCTCTGACACCTGTCATCAGGGTTACTGCGGCTTGGGATTCGACAGAACATTTTTGTTTTGAACTGGAAATATGGGTTTTGAAAAGTGGTCAGGTTAAAGATATTATTTGGTTGCATTATGGGAAATGTAGGATCCGGTGTTTCTGGAGAGTAACTCATGCGTAGTATTATTTTACACGGGTTAATTTGTTTTTATTCTAAATAAACCTTAGGGTGTTATCTCTGAAAACAGAACATATTGTTACTTAAGATTATTATATTAAGGTAAAATTAGATAAGAGAAACTACATTCATATCTATTGGCAAAACAAATATGGTACATGGTACAAAAATATAGTGCAATAATAGAAATATATATATATATATATATATACTGTATATATATAAAAACAAATTTCAAGTGCAATAAACAACAGTAAAATCAGTTGAATGCTCCCTGTAGATGTATATTTATAAAGAATTTGCTACAACAAACAGCCTACAGCACCAGGCAGCAATGAATACAATAATACATTGACATTTACATAGAGAGAAATAGTTGTGGAGTGTTTGTTTAACTCTGCTTGCTTTCACAGACGCTGTCTCCGTGCTGGTTATTATGGGGTGTGCCTGTTGCAAGCAGAAAAAGGCGGCCAAAGCAGTAGCATCAGCGGCAGGAGTGGATGCTACAGATCTGTCTCCTAGCAACGCAGATGGAGGCTTGTCCGCGGCCTTGACTCAGGGCCGTTACTGTCCCGACCCGACGCAGACCATCCCCGACTTCAACAAGGGCTTCTCCTCCAGCGCCATCTTCCCCAGCACCGCCGCACACCTGCGGCCTGGAGGCGTCACAAGTAGGGCGGTCTAACGGTTTTATCGTGTTAGCTAGAACCAGGAAGGTGAAAATAACTATATTACCAAGTACAGGGTGCCATACATGTATAGTAGAGCAACCAAGTGCTTCTTCAGTTACAGATATTCAACTCGGTACATGTGCTGCCAGCTCTACCAACTGACCTATAGGGCAGCCCATTAAAAACGTTCAAACTATTAAAAACAAGAGAAACCGTGATCACATCATCGTCATTAGAGGGTTGTTCTCTTCTGTCTTTAAAGCAACGTCTTTAATCAATGCTCACAAGCCAATATGTACATCGAGAGACTTATTGGAGCTTTAATTGTTTCTCCTCTTTATACTGGCCCTGAGTCTGGCCACATATTTATCCAAGAAACAAAAACCCATAGTGCTTGTTTGTGGAAAAATGCATTTTAAAATTCAGTCAGCTGATATGAAGCTTCTATCAAGTTACAATCTTTTTTTATTTACTGAGATGCGGCAAAATCCGATCATCGTTTTGTTCAGCCTCTTTTAATGTTGACTGAGTGACATTCCTCCGTCAGGCAGTTAGCAAAAAAAATGCATCTAGAGTTACACTTCAAAAGAGTACAATATATTTAAAAAATACGTTTTAACAAAGCAAAACATTTTTGACAGATGGATGAGTGGGTATTGTGATATTGACAGTAATCTTGAATAAATGAAACATATATGTATGTATTCTATGAAGGTATTTCTTCACAGTGAGTGTTGACGAGAGGAAATGTTAATAAGTATCTTAAGGAACCTTCAGCTTATCACTTTAAACATTAAAACCCTAAATGATAGATAGGTACGAAATATGTGTATAACAGGAAACTCTTCTCTTGTTGTGGGTTTGTTTGTATGTTTGCAGGTTGTGGAGTCACTCTCTTTATAGCTCTGTATGACTATGACGCCCGCACTGAAGATGACCTCACTTTTCAGAAAGGAGAGAAATTCCAGATTATCAACAACACGTAAGTAAAAACAAACTACCATTTGTTAACAGATGTTGGGGAAAACTCCGACAGGATTGTAATGACACATTGCAAATAAAAACAAGACAAAAGGAATTGGTTGCCAACAAATAAAGGCTAACTTTAGGTGTAAAATAAGGTCAATTATAACTTTCTAAAGGTATGAACATTCTGTTCAATATCCCCTATTAATTCATGCTTTAGTTTAGAATAGTATGTCATCAGCAATCTCCAGTCTTTCTGAAATATACACAGAATTAATCAACTGAAAAAGAAGTTTGCAGGATTTTGTCCTCATATTTTCTTTCTTGTGTTTCGGGGATTATTTCAGAGAGGGCGACTGGTGGGAGGCTCGCTCTTTGGACACAGGCCACTCAGGTTACATCCCCTCCAACTACGTAGCTCCTGTCGACTCTATACAGGCAGAAGAGTGAGTATACACCATCGTATACACACACGTGCACATGCACGCACACACGCACGTGTACAAACACACACACTAGTGAAAGCTACATCTGCTGCAATATAAGTAACGACACTTTAAGTTGGAAGATTGTCTCTTTGATTGACAAGTAGTGTGAGGTCAGAGGTTAAAGGATGTGAGCTGTTGCGATGCTGACCTGTGTTTTGTTGTCATGGTCACAGGTGGTATTTTGGGAAGATGGGGAGGAAGGATGCGGAGAGACAGCTGCTGGGCCATGGCAACCAGAGGGGGACTTTCCTCATACGAGAGAGCGAGACCACTAAGGGTAAAGAGCACGCACGCACGCACGCACGCACACGCGCACACGCACGCACACAGACAGAGAATATATGATAGCTTTCAATTTTTCTCTCTTTCTATTCTTCACCTCTCCCCCACTTTATGCTTCTTTGTCCGCCTTCGTTAATCACGCTCTACCCCTCTCTCTCTCTACAGGTGCTTACTCTCTGTCTATCCGTGACTGGGACGACAACAAGGGAGACCACGTCAAGCATTATAAGATCCGTAAACTAGACAATGGAGGATACTACATCACCACCAGATCACAGTTTGACACGGTGCAGGAGCTTGTCGTACACTACACAGGTAACGCACACAAACACATGAAGCCAGACAACACAATTTGTTTCTTATCTCAAGTGTGTGTGTCGCCAGTTTATGATGCACGTCCATCCTGGCTAGTACTGTCATACTATAATTACCAGTGGTTGAAAGTAAATACTTTTACTGTACCTACAATTTTGAAGTACTTTTCAGTTTAACTGTTCAAATGTGTACTTTCAGATACAAACGATTTTGAACACATGACTTTTACTTGTATTTAACTTCCATGTACTTTATACAGCAAATGGTTTTAATACTTCTTCCACCACTGTGACCGTTAGCCACTTGTTATGCTTGATTCAGTTGTTGTAACAGGCAGTGTTCACACCCTCCACTTCCTCTGCTCTCTGTCTGTGTACATCTGCCCCCTAGTGGCTTTTGTCAATGAAGCAAAAACCCTGCAGTTTCTGACTTAACATTACAAAAGGATCAAAGCAAACAGAGAGATTTGGCCACATATCATTTACCTTTTTAAATAGATTTACTGCACTGTCGCTCGTTTCCGTCTTTTATGTGTCTGTACTTGCTGCTCACAATGTTTATGTTTTAGTGTTTCTTGTGCACTTTTGTATGATTTACTTGTCAGTTGCATAAGCGGATAAGCAATCTATCTTGTTCTTTTTTTTTACTCTGCATTTGCTGCTTTCTTCCTTGTTTTGTTTCCTTCTTGCTTTACTTTCTGCCTGCTTGTTTGTCTCTCCTCTGTCTCTCAGAGAGAGCGGCAGGCCTGTGCTGCCGTCTGATTGCCAACTGTAAGCGGGGCATGCCTAAGCTGGCCGATTTATCAGTGAAGACCAAGGATATGTGGGAGATTCCCCGTGAATCCCTCCAGCTGATTAAGAAACTGGGCAACGGCCAGTTTGGAGAAGTCTGGATGGGTATGAATGGTGGGACTGTATTGCAGTGGGGGAGGGCGACAGCAGGCGCACACCTGGATAAAATAAAGCATTAGAAGAACAACATGTTCAAATAACGCATTTAAGTCTTAGTTGTTTTCAGTCGACAAGAACATTGGTAAACACTTCTGGAGTAAAGACACCCACAGTAAAGCCCTGTTTATCTGTGGGTGTCGTTCAGTCTGCCTCAAATACACTCAACACACACACACAGTTGAAATATATTTAAAGGTGATGTATTGAATGGAACCTTCCACAATGAAAACCTTAATAATTCTCTGTGTGTGATAGAAATTGCACAGAAGCAAGTTAAAAAAGGGAAGTTAATACATAAAAAACATATTTATTCTACATCCAGGTGTGCAGAGTTGTTCCCCCTCCTCCCCTGTTGTTGCATGTGCATGTTTCATCATCTCACCTTACCTCTTTGTCACCCCCCCACCCATCTTTCTTCTATTCCCCCCCATCAATACACCCTTTTTCTCCCATTCTTCACACCCCACTTACACTCTTTCATTTCCCTACACCTTCACCCTCCTTTGCTCCTACCTCCTCCCCCCATAACAGGCTCTAATGATGGGCTGTGTTATTACCTTACCATGCCCTGTAAAAACTCCACCCCTCTCACCATGGGACTCGGGCGGGACGCCTGGGAGGTGACCAGGGATACGCTGTCCATGCAAAGGAAGTTGGGTCAAGGTTGCTTCGGCGACGTTTGGATGGGTGAGGCTTACACCGCCAACCTCTGACGCCCCGTACAGGCGAGAGGGAGAAATGTCTGTCCAGCGCTGTCCGTCTCTGTCCTGTAGCTAAGATTGTCAGTAATGCTTCACGTCATTTGTGTCAGTGTATGTAGGTAAAGTTGAATGTTTATCCCTATTGCTTGGTATTCCCACGTGATGTATTTCCAATTTTTGTTAGAATTGTCAAACAGTTTCACAAGCAAAATTCAGATGTGTTCACATTTCTGAATTTCTCCTCAAAGCCAGCCAAGCTATGTGCCTGTCCGTGTGCCTCAGGTACTGCTGGTGTTGATGTAAGATTAGAAAACCTCCATCCCTACTTACAGCTCTCTGTCTCATGTCATGCATGATCTTAGCACTCATTTGCATGCACTAGCAGTATAACCCTGTTTGTGTTATTGCCTGCATATTGTGTTTTTGTATATGTCCTAGTATACGTATAGTGCATATATGTACTGTATATACAGCCATCACATTGTAATTATGCCAGAAAATGGATGTGCATGCCTGCGCAGCATGTCCTTGTGTGTCCATGTGTGTATTAACATATCATTGTCTGTATGCCAGGCATGTGGAACGGCACCACCAAGGTAGCGGTGAAGACTCTGAAGCCGGGGACCATGTCCCCCGAGGCCTTCCTGGAGGAGGCTCAGATCATGAAGAGACTCCGCCACGACAAGCTGGTGCAGCTCTACGCCGTGGTGTCAGAGGAGCCCATCTACATTATCACTGAGTTCATGAGCCAAGGTACCAGGCTGAGTAGACTGTCATGCCTACCAATGTAGATACAGTGTGAATAACTGCTCTATGTTTGAAACCTCGCTGACTCTAAGAAATCAGCTCTTCAGAAATCAGCAGTGTTTTTTTTCCTTTAAGAGGAATATTTGAAAAAATGATGTAATAATTAATGTACAAAAGATGGATGAAGATGAATATAATAAATATACAGGATAATAGAAATAGATAACATTATATCAGTTATGATATAATTACTTAAATAATAATAATGCAACACCCTGTGCTGCAATGGACACCTCAAAGAATCAGCATCTGTTCAAAATTTCAACCATTCATAGAACAACAAATTGTTTTTATATTTGTGGACTAGCATCAGACAAGACATCAAACTGAAATGTTCAATAGTCAAGTCTTTTATCCTACATTCAAAACATTTGGTGGAAGGGAGGTACGCTTCAGGCTCACTTCCAAATATCATACTTTTACTTTTAGTTTGTATTACAGCTGCCATTAGAAAGTATCAACTGCTCCATGCTCTATGCATATAACTGGGACATCATTCTTGGTCCTTGAACCTTATGGCTAGCAGGACATTTGAAGTAAAAATGTGATTTGGAACACACTTGTTTATATGCTGGTGGTTTAGTCGGTGTGATATACTTTATACTGCACAGAGGATGATGGGGTAAAATAGCCAGAAAGCCTGGCTTGTAAAATGCAGCAGTAGGACATCCTGGTATTTCTGCCATACTGTACTTGGCTTATGTATTGGGATATGCCATATCTTTTTTTGGCATACTAAAGATTATATTAGTATTGGTACTGGAACGCACCCTGGACAATATCCAAATATCAAGGGATTCCCTTTGACCTGTGTGAAGGTAGCCTGGGGCAGGTAAAACATAAATTCAGCCTTCACACAAATATTTAGGATTAAAAAGTCTGGATGTTCATGCAGGACAAACACAGATATTTACTAAATAGTGTCACAATGAATTTTCAAAAAAATATCTGGATATGAATCGGACTATAATACTCATATCTGAGTTACAGGAGGCGTAAGGACTTCCAGTCATTATGTAACAATCTTTGTTTTTCAGGAAGTTTGTTGGACTTCTTGAAAGACGGAGAGGGTCACAGTCTGAAGCTGCCTCAGCTGGTGGACATGGCTGCACAGGTGAGTTCAACACAGACACACAAAGACAGACTTAAGGACATGTTTTCACTATCTCAATGATCTCTTTTCTCTCTCTGTGTGTGTAGATTGCAGCTGGGATGGCGTACATCGAGAGGATGAACTACATCCATCGTGACCTGCGAGCGGCCAACATCCTCGTTGGAGAAAATCTGGTGTGTAAGATCGCTGACTTCGGCCTGGCTAGGCTCATCGAGGACAACGAGTACACAGCCAGACAAGGTAACTACGTGAGATATTAAGTGTGTGAGTGTGAGAGACAGACAAATGATGAGAGCCACGCTTGCTCGGTGATGATGAGTGCGATGATTAAGAGTGTCTGCCTCTCCCTCCGTGCCTATATTTTTATACATAACCTATCCTAATTATATGATTATGCATCTTCACTGTGTTGCCATGGTTTCAGGGGCGAAGTTCCCCATCAAGTGGACGGCTCCTGAAGCGGCGTTGTATGGACGCTTCACCATCAAGTCAGATGTCTGGAGCTTTGGCATCCTGCTGACTGAACTCGTCACAAAGGGACGTGTGCCCTACCCAGGTACTGCTGTTTCTTAAACTCATGTAGCCTTGAAGAAACACAATCAATGTGCTGTGTGAGACTTATCTATATAGTTTACATTTTTTTAAGTAACAACTTTGGAAGTAAACATTCTGTTGCTGTTATAATTTTTCACTTAGTAAATGGGACAAGAACACATTTTTCTCACATAAACAGCCTGGACAGGTGATTAAGGTTAAAGAGTTTTTAAAGGTTTACTCACATTTTCAACCAATACAAACTGCACGACAGCTCTTGTTGAGTGCTTCAAATGTACTATAAAAGTAAATGGTAAGGAGGAGGAGACCTTTTCTTAATCACTTGCAACCCTGCCTTGAAAGAAAGCACACAGGTCATCCTTTTCCCTCACCCAAATGTGACATTAAATAGATGAATACAATCTTAAAAGATAACACTTTTGATCTGGTTCATTGCCAGTTTGTTGCCGTTTATATAGTTTAATAAATCCACAAAGTGTTGCAGTAAATAAATTGCAAATAAAGTTTTTCCAGTTTTTTTTTTAAATGATCATCCAAGATCCTAGGTTGGTTTTCTTTTTTAATGTAACCACCTGTAGATGCATCCTAGTTCATTCAAAGGTTAAAAATGCAGTATGTCATCCTTGAAATGTTTCGTGAGTTACCATGAACAACACCATTAATATTTTGATATGTTTTACCTCCCTCCATATCCGATTTATCCAATGTGTGCTCATTATTGTGTTTTATGATTTGTTTTTAATCCAATCCTCCTTCTCTGAACCCTTTTTCCCTATCCTCTGTCCAAACCCCCCCCCCAATCCTTTTAGGCATGAACAACCGTGAGGTGTTGGAGCAGGTGGAGCGGGGCTACAGGATGCCCTGCGCCCCGGGCAGCCCCGCCTCGCTCCATGAACTGATGGTGCAGTGCTGGAGGCGTGAGGCCGACGAGAGGCACACCTTCGAGTACCTGCAGTCCTTCCTGGAGGATTACTTCACGGCCACAGAGCCGCAGTACCAGCCCGGAGACAACCTGTGACCGCACAACGCGCAGGACAGATGTGGAGCAATAAATGGACAAACAGAGAGACAGACAGATGTGGACGTATTACATGCAGATACACTGATATGCCTTTGTTATATTTGTTCCACACTTATTGTACATGCACACATATTAAGATACATATCATTGCCTTGTTCTATTGTTTTAAAGACAGTTTCCTCCTTTTTGATTATTGATCACTGCAGCTTGAGGAACGATCAGCCAACCACATTGAAGCGTCAGAGCTCTGCTGATCAGGCCTCACAGTAATGTTGCTTTACTCTGTAACCATGACAACAAGGAACAGAAAGAAGAAGTAGCTGGTTGAGGGGGGGGGGGAGTCGAGTTGGTACATGATGTGTTCAGCTGCCATATGTGCATTGTGCAGATCCTTCTGATTCCTCTGAAGAAACGTGTAGCAGGGCAACTGTTTGATAAATATATGGATCCATAAAAGGTAAAAGCTGCAACAGGTTTCAGAAAACAGGAAGTGAACCCTGTGACGTGGGACGTACAGCGGCAAAAGATTAGTTAACTAGTCGATTTGCGCATCAAAAAATAAGTAATTGCCAACCATTTTGCCAATCAAAAAAATCGTTATTTTAGAAAGTGCTGTTTTCAGTATCTAAAATATGGAGATGTTCTGCTTTTCTCAGTTTTATTTCATGTTAAAATGAATATGTTTGGGTTTGGGAAAAACAGTCTACCACTCAGCCTGTCTCACACTCAGCCTGTCTCACACTCAGCCTGTCTCACACTCAGCCTGTCTCACACTCAGCCTGTCTCACACTGTCTCACATTCAGCCTGTCTCACATTCAGCCAGTCTCACACTCAGCATGACATTTAAATACTTCACCTTGGACAGAGACAAATGGGTTGGATATTTTTTACTATTGTGACATTATAATAATGAACAGATAAATCGAAAACGAAAGTCTTTAATTGCCGCATTACTGTAAGGTATTTTATGTACACAGACATTTGAGGTTAAATAAAATTCCTCCTCAAACTGTAATCTGACTAATAAATAAAAAAGCTTTTGTCATGTCAATCTCCTGAAAGAGGGAACTGGTTTGCAACTGTGCCTTAAAGTGGTCAAAATATGGATCTGCGTTACCTTCAATACTATGTTAGTAAAGTCTGAGAGGAGAGGTGGAAAGGACTGCTTTTTGTTTTTCTGATCATTTCTATTAGAATTTTGTTAGAACTGTCTCTTTTGCTGTTTTAATTTAACGCAGATAGGTCTGTGCATCACAAAGACTTTTATATCTAGTTACCATGTAGTTTTCATCCATTGGGAAGGCAGAATGCAATGTTACACATAAAGGGAATGATCAATGTCCGTGGACCCTGGACAGACAGGGTTTCAAATATGTTATTTGACAAGAGTGTAACCTTTATGTGATTTTATGAGATGCCCCTGTCATGTTATTGTAATAAAGATCAAATATCTTTACTGGGTTAATTAATGTCTCTTTTTCTGTGTGTTTTTGGACATTTGCGTTTTCTGGTTTGATGCTTCCTCCTTAGATTATGTCAAAGAAAGATGCCATCGCATTGCAATTTACAAAGAGGAATAACACTTTCCTTTGGTCTGCATTTACATTTGTAGGCCTATGATCCTTTTTTAGTATTTTCATGAAGTAACATTTGAAAGCTTGTGTGAGGATTTATTCTTCAGTTTTTTGCTTTAAGGAAACAACAATATGTACAAAAGGTAAATACATTTGTTGTCCCTTGAGGCAATTTAGTATAGACCACGCGTAAATAATTTTTTTACTTTAGGTTTTATAATAAAATATAATTATCATTAGTCTCTATTCCATCCCTTTCAGTGGCAGTTCCTCCCACTGTTGTCTGTGTATCTCTTCCTCATAAAGCCTGCTCTCTTTCAGTTGCAAGTAAACTACTGTTCCCACAATTCCACAAGTGTGAAGTGAGGCCAGCTACGGGTGCCCGGATGGCTTTGACAGTCAGGCACGTTGGAGAGGCACAGCGGAGACTGGGGCGCACGAGAGACGGAGAGCTGGAATTGCAGAGGCAGAGACGCACACCGTGTTCGCCTCCCGCATACCGTGGAGTTCCGTGCCTGTCACCAAAACCGAAGCACAGGGCTCGAACGCGGTAATGTCTGCACTTTATTTGCGGACAAGACTGTGAAGCAACCTCCCAGCTCTCCATTATTTAATCTTTTTCCCTCCTTTTGTGTTTTGCTTTCCCATCTTTGTGGGTGCAGAGATTGTTGTGAGCGAGAGGAGCGGTTTTTCCATTGAGCCATTCGAGACGGTGGCGCGAGACAGCAGGACGAGACGTTTACATTGGTTTGGGAGGAGGGCTGTCTGGGGAGACCAGATGAAGGGGACATGCTGACGGCTGCAGTGGCTCCGTGACCCGGGAGAGGACCGGAGCAGCGTCACCAACCACTGCGCGAGCCAGCGTTGACACCGCAACAGCTCGAGCATCCAGCGCGAGCCCCCAGACTCTCTCTCTCCCTTGGTGAGTGCGCGTGCAGCATCTTGTGTACACAACATAAAAAAATAGCCTAGTGTCCGCTCAGCCAGTTGTGCTGCGCACCTCTGGCTACGTTTCCTTTTTGAGTTTTTACATTAACCACGTCGCTGCCAACGACGGACTGAGCTCTGCATTCGTGCAGCTGGGTCATCTTTACTGTGGGCATGCAGCGTGTGTGGTGGGGTTTTAAATGATGATCTTGAAAACACAAATATAATGTCTTTAAATGTTCGCGTAATGAAGTATCCCGCCTGTAATTTCTATGTGAGTTTTGGCAATATCCTAAGCACTTATTAGCCTCATTATAGCAGCATTGATACAGTAAAGGCAGAGCAACAGTATATAGTACCTCAGGTACTGTCACACATACACACACCCATACACACACACACACACACACACACACACACACACACACACACACACACACACACACACACACACACACACACACACACACATGTGCACAACTGTACATAGACACATTGATTGGTGATTTATCTCTATTGATTTCCACTGGTGTCCTGGTCTTTTTGGAAGTTTTGTTTAGGATAGTTTAACCTGTTGAATAGCGGCTAAGTTAAATTTAATAGATGCTGATGCATCATGTCTAAACATGTTTACCAAAAAAATGTTTTTCCTTCCTTCATTGTTTGCTAGTTAAATTCAGGATTGATTAAATAATCTTTTGAGGCTCAAAATACGGCCCCCCAGTTGTATTACCAATCTTTTGACTCCCAAAATTCCAAGTCCTCAGATCCTTAAGCCCCGCTGGTTGTCCACAGGTCAAGGCTGAACTAATGTGACCGGGTGTTTGCCATCAGTATCTCTAGATTTCTTTCTCTTCCTGAAAAGATTGAGCTTGACAGCATATTTACCTGTTTTGAAATCATTTCTTAAAACATATTTGTATAGAAATGCCTTTTTCAATGCGAGATTTGTAACTTTTATTTAGCTTTGTCAGTCAATCAATCAATCAACATTATTTTTTTATAGAGCCCAATTTCCCAAATTACCTACTCTGTTCTCAGACTCTTTAAGTGCAAAAAACTGCTCAAAAGAAACGCCACAATTACGGGGTTGACATAGAAACCTGAAACAGGGATTCCTCTAACACAAGGACACAAGGACAGACGTGAAATGATGTCCTTTATGTTTCTTTTGTTATGTTTAGCTTTTTGTCCACACTTTCCTTTTAGTGTTTTTTTACCATTAAACTAAAGTTGTATAGTTTTATAAATATGTACTTATTTTTGGGTTTCTTCACATACTTTTGCACTCAGAACGTTTTATACAAATAGGATTATAGTTATTATAAATATAATTATTGTATTTACCATATTACCTTAAGTTACAGAGACCATCTGAACCCGGCTCCCTGACAGAGCTTCAGTAATCTATAAATCAGATACCAGATTTACTAACGCTGAATTTCCCCAAAAATATTGGGCATATAACGCATCTCATTTTAGGAATTTGGCTTCTAGCTGCGCTCACGATTTGTCAAACGCAACAAAGAGCTTTTCTCTTTGCTTACAGACGTTTTGTGAAAGTCAGCTGAAGATCAATCTGGCACTTTCCCTTTGAACTATTCAAAACACATTTATATATGACTGCCGTTTAGGAAAAGGGATTTTATTCCAGTGTTGTGAATGAGCCAGGCCATTTACTCAGCACTTGAAATCCAACCCAAAATACATAAGAAACTGATTTAGGGCACAGATACAAATAAAAAATGTCTTTGTAGAGAAAAAAACGGACTCGTTATGAGCTTTAAGCTACATTCAGATGTTATATCTATCAGAATATGACTAGTTGTACTAAGATACACAATACACACATGTTTCTTTTACTGTTGTTTCCAAATCAGAGATGTTATACTGTAAGGTTTCCATTGTCTGCTGTCCAAAAACGTCTTAAAGTTCAATAAGACGTTAATATTGACTAATTGCTCATGTTCTGAATATTTCTTCCTCTTTTAATATTTTCCACAACGAGCAACTGGATGAAACAATTAGTCATTACTTTGTCCTTGCAGTGTAGGGTCCTGTCTTTTATGACTCCTATTAATCTAATCGTCACCTGAAGTGAAATAGCTCCACCCCTAACCACACACACACACGCACACACGCACGCATGCACACACACACACACACACACACACACACACACACACACACACACACACACACACACACACACACACACAAACACAGCAGCCATTTAGCATTAGTGTAAGCAGTGTTTGTGCTCCATTCTATCACCTCCCACACGATACATTCATAAAACCTCTCCTCCGCGTCATTGGCAAAAAAAACATCTCCCTTTTCTTTCCTCTCGCATCCTTCACTCTTTTAACCCCTCTGCCCCCCCCCATCTTTGCTTTAGTCAGTCCTTTTTTCTTCTTCTTCAACTTATCTCCCTCTCTCCTTCCCTCCCACCTTTCCTGTATGTCCTTCCTCACCTACCTCCCCATTCTGCTCATTCTCCTTTTCTTCCTCACCCCCCACAGGGCTGGTTGCAGCCGGTTTGAGTCTGACAGTGGAGAGGAAGCTTCGACCTTTCACCTCCAGAGGATGGAGGGAGGGAGACGAGAGGAGAGGGATGATGGAGAGCAGCGGGGTGGAGGGGGGGTTGAAACTGCGAGAGGCGAGGGAGAGGTCAAAGAACAGGAGGGATTTGCGAAGGGAGAGGAGAGAGCTCGGGGGGGGAGGGACTGAGAGAGAGGACGGAGGGGTCAGGGAGGAAGAGGAGTGATAAATGAAGGGGGAGCGGCGAGATGGAAGGATGAGGAGAGAGAGGATGAGAGGGAGAAGAAGAAGAGAGAGTGTGAAGCTGCTGTGTACCTCCCTAACAAGCTGGACAGAATCAGCTCAATTATTAAAGAGGAGCGAGAGATTGGGAAAACAAGCAGACACACACGCACAAAAAAGCATCTCTTGGTGTCTGGCACACAACACATACTCGCTGTGTCTCACAAACACAATCATTTGCTCATCCACACACACGTGCACACACACATCCACACACACATGCACACACACATGCACACACACAT
Organism: Notothenia coriiceps; assembly: GCF_000735185.1. Lineage (NCBI taxonomy): Eukaryota > Metazoa > Chordata > Actinopteri > Perciformes > Nototheniidae > Notothenia > Notothenia coriiceps. The sequence continues at coordinate 22,540 of NW_011338841.1, read as the reverse complement.
CCACACACACACACATGCACACACACATGTACAGTGTGTCTGATTTCTTATGCTTGTGCGTCAGCGTGCTAGTTATCTTTGTTTTTAGCTGCATGTGAGTGTGCGTACACATGTGTCTGGGTATGTGTGTTAAAAACAGTGAGTCAGAGGATAAGCAGAGACTTGTTAGTGATTCTCCTCAACACCCCCGAAGCCCCCACCCCCCTCCCCACACACACACACACACATACTCTCTACCCAATTTGGCTTCAGCACCGTCTCAGCGTTCCACCAGCGTGGCTTCAATGTCGTCCCATCAATATGAACAGATAATCAGAGCACTAAGGGGTCTGTCTATAAATCCCCACTGAATATAGTTTTTTGACCCTCTCCTCTTTCTCTCTCTCCCTTCCTCTCCTTCTTCCTCTTCCTCTTGTTTCTAGTTCTCTTTCTTCCCTCCCTTTTCCCTCCTTCTCTGAGGAAGTGTATGCCCCCAAGGGACGAAAAAGATTCGCTACCTTCCAGAAGAGAAGGTAGCGAATCTCTCTCTCTCTCTCTCTCTCTCTCTCTCTCTCTCTCTCTCTCTCTCTCTCTCTCTCTCTCTCTCTGTGTGAATGTGTGTTGTCCATATGTGTGTGTGTGAGAGTGAGAAAACACACTTCCTGAGACAGAAAGGCAGAGAGAGAGAGGCATGGATGAGCAATTGAAGAGCGGGTGAGAGAGTGAAAGCAGGAGGCTGTGGAGGGGGAGGAGAGAGAAAGAGATAAGAGAGAAAGACAGAGAGTAGTCTGGGAGAAGGGGGAAGATGGATGAATGTACTGCGCACTGAATGTGTGTGTGTTCTTTTGTGTGTGTGTGTGTGTGTGTGTGTGTGTGTGTGTGTGTGTGTGTGTGTGTGTGTGTGTGTGTGTGTGTGTGTGTGTGTGTGTGTGTGTGTGTGTGTGTGTGTGTAGTAGTGTAGTAGTAGTAGTAGTAGTAGTGTGTAGTAGTAGTAGTAGTAGTAGTAGTACGTGTAGTAGTGTAGTAGTAGTAGTGTA